>NW_007729093.1:0-368 GCF_000696425.1 Galeopterus variegatus
TCCACAGGGAAAAATTCCACAGCTGAAGGGCACCTGGGGGTCAGGGGGAGCGTGTACCCAGGCAAAAGGGACACCTCATGGGGCTGGAGCCAGAGAGGGGCCAAAGGCAGGTAACAGGAGTCCAGGGGAGACCTTCCTGCACCAGCTGGGACGAACTGGATGAGGCTGGAGTTCCCACAATTCTGTCCATGTGGAATTGAGCCAGAAGTTACTGAACTTTTTCCCCTCGTCTCCCCTCCTCTTTCCTTCCCATCCTAACTGACGTTGTGACCCTGTTTTCACCCCCATGTTTGTGTGACCTGGGGAAATATGAGAAGTTTTCCAAACTGTTAATGCACAGCAGAATAGAATCCAAAGCCGGATATCAG
>NW_007729093.1:1480-28272 GCF_000696425.1 Galeopterus variegatus
AAAAAAAAAAAAAAGAAAGAAAATAAATCTCTGGGACTGGAGAGGCAAAGGAACAAAGTGCATTGTGTGCCCCCCTAAACGCATGACAAAGTGCATTGTGTGCCCCCTTAAACGCATGACAAAGTGCATTGTGTGCCCCCTTTAACGCCCCCTTAAAAGCTGACTTAGGAACTCGTTGTGGTCATTTCATGGCACAGAAAAATAAGTCTAGGAAAATGGTGGGGAGTTTGTGGGCACCCATGTGTGCAGGAGTGTGGCTGAACACCTGTTGTGTGTGATCAAGAGCCCCGTGGTGTCTTGACAATGGCAAAAACCATGTGCAAACCCATTTGAAACCAGCGTGATGGAAATTACATGAGGAGAGAAGGGTGGCTCACTGTCTGGGCACCAGATCATTCCTGTTGTCTCCTTCAAAGCAGAAATGAGATACTAATCAACAGCAGAGACTCGACTGGAAGTTTCTTCTCCATTTGCAAGTCCACAGATTTAGGTTGGAGTAGATAACCCATCAGCAATGTAACTGTGGATCTGGGTTTCAAAGCCACCCATCTGGGAGCCTGGGGCTGCCATGGACGGAGATGTGGAGCTGGGGTGTGGGGATATTTACTTTTACAATTGTTTGATAGACTTGGAGATGGGAAGGTGGGAGAATTTATGAGCAGATGGAGGTTTGAAGAGTGTTCGAGAGGGAAAGAAACTCTCAGAGATGCAGAAAAGTCAGACAGGTAGGGATGGGAGCAGGGGTAAAGGATGTTTGGAAAACCAGTGAGATTATAAAGCAGGGTGTGTGGATGGTGGCTGCAGAACATGGGTGCATGAAGAACCAGCAGGATCAGCCACAGACGGCAGGAGATGGACAAGGAGCTTATCTCTTGGGGGTTATCTCCAGGCTGAGAGAACTGCTGGAGAGACAGAGAGGCTGGATGAGGAGGGAGAGGTGCCTCTCTCTCTTGAACTGTGGGGAGACCTCGGAAAGGAACTGGCTGCCACCCAGGATGGTAATGAGGAGTGTTTGCAGTGACACTGGTGATGACGGTGGTGCACGGTGGAGGTAGGATGCTCATAGGCATCTATATGACACACAGTAGGCGCTGAATAAACGCCTGTAGAAATTTATGACTACACTGCAGTAGACACAGTAGCACCAGTTTTGCACCCACACTGTAGTGTAACAGCAGCTATTTAAGAGAGTTATGACCGTGATAAAATCCATGGGGCTGCTGCCGAGCAGCTTGGAGGAGTAAGGGCTCTTAGGTCTGGGACTTGGAGTTAGTGGCGAAGAGGAAATGAACCCAGCCAGAGATGACCTCAGCAGCCGTCTCTGAATGAGCAGCAGGGAAGGAAGTGGATAAGGAAGAAGCAGGCTTTTAACAAAGGCGTCCTTTAGGGCTGCAGAGTGGTGGGTGAACTCTCCAGAAAATACATCTCTGTGCAAACCCCAAATAAAGACAAATCCTAATTAATGAGCCCTGTGCTCTCTGGCATACAGGCCACCCTTCATGCCACTGCCTTAGTCGTCTTGGACCAGCAGGGTGGACTGGAGGAGAGCTTTTGTCTGACCTTACTATGTCTTGTTAGTGTAGCTTACATGTATCGAGCTTACTATGTACCAGTCACTGTGGAAGTGCTTTCTAGGAATTAATTCTTCTAATCCTTACATGCCTAAGGCATAGGCACTAGTAGTAATAGCTGCTTTTTACAGATGAGGCAACTGGGGCACAGAGAAGCCCTGAGCTAGCCCATGTAGAGTCAGGAGCTGAATGCAGGCAGATTGGCCCAGTCTTAGCCATAAGAGGAAACCAGTCACTGTGGAAGTGCTTTCTAGGAATTAATTCTTCTAATCCTTACATGCCTAAGGCACAGGCACTAGTAGTAATAGCTGCTTTTTACAGATGAGGCAACTGGGGCACAGAGAAGCCCTGAGCTAGCCCGTGTAGAGTCAGGAGCTGAATGCAGGCAGACTGGCCCAGTCTTAGCCCTAAGAGGACGGACTTTGGGCCAGTCTGCCTTCCCTGTAGCTGCCTCCTCCAGTGCATGGATGAGTGCTGGGGGCTCCAATTCAGCAGATGGAAAGGCCAGTGGTCCCTTCAGTCTGGGATGATGCAGTAGCCTTCCTGTCTGGTTCTGGAAGGTGGGAGAGTATGGGCTATGGAACTACATGCACTGGGGTTCGGAACCCAGCTCTACCTCTTAAGATTTGTGTAACCTCAGTTTCCTCATCTGTACAATTGGTGTCATGAGGATTAGAGAAAAGGTATACATAGAATGTTTTCTATTTTGTGTGACCTATAGTGGGTCTTCTATGAAAAGCCTTCACTCCAGTCAATGCTTATGCTTGTCCTAAGAAATGTTATCTGATAGAATTCACCAGTTCCTCTAGCATGAGCGTCTGCTTCCTCTTATCTTGCTTTTGCATCCTTAGAGCTAACTCTTGATTATGCCTCTTATCAATGCCTGGGGTAGATTTCTCCTTGTTCACCTGTTACAGTCCAGTGGCTGACCTCAAATGGTCACCTGGGTCCTGACTCTTGAGTCACTGGCTGAATCAATGTAGGGTCTGCCTTCCAGGCAGAGGAGGCCCCATGAGTGATGGCTTGGAGGGGAAGAAGCTCCATGTAAGCAGGGCAAGTCCAAATAGCCTGGTTTTGCTGGGACATAAATTGCAAAATGTGTGTGGAGGGTGGGGTGGGGGGCTCTGGAGAGGAACTCAGAGCCTGATTCAAGGAAGCCCTAGATGTCCGCACTAAGGAGCTTGACCTTGATCCTGCAGGTGATGGAAGCCTTTGAGGGGGTTATGTAGGCAACCCGGTCACATTAGGGAGCTCTTTGCAGTAGCTGTGTAGAGAATGGATTGGAGAAAAGCAAGACTGGAAGCCAGAATGCCTGTCAGGAATCTGCTGTGATAGTCCTGGCATTAGTCTTAGGAGGGGCCCTACAAGATCTGACCCCTTTCTACCTTCTGGGCTCATCTCCTACCTCCATACCCCTTGCTTACTGTGCTCCTGCCTCAATTTCCCTTTGTCATTCCTCAAACTCAGCAAGGATACTCCTGCTCCAGACATTTGCCCTTGCTTCTGCCTCCACCCGAACTTTCCCCCCTGGTGTCTGCATGGCCTTCAGGTCTCTGCTCAAACACCATCTTCCTGAAAAGGGCTTCTCCATGTACTCTGCAATAAATAATTCCCTGACCTCATCATTTTCTGTTCTCTCATCCTGATCTATTATTTTCTTCCTTAGCACTTATCACTATGTGATATTAAATTTATCCATTTGTTTACCATCTGTCTCACCCCACTAGAATGTAAGCTACCAGGGGCAGGACCGGTATCTACTTCGTTCTCTGCTGTCTTCTTACAGCTAGACACTCAAATGTGCATTGAATGAATGAATGAATCAGGGTGATATTTTACCACGGAGGAGGCTCAACCTAATCTGCAATGAGCAGAGAGGTATTTCAGGGCACTGTTCAGTACTATGTACCTACACTTGCAGGCAAATATTTGATTTTTAGTTCTAAGCACTGAACACATTCTCCTCTATGAGTGGTGGGCGGTGACTCACCATTAGAAATAAATCCCCCAGGAGTCTGGTGGTGGGTACAGTGTGAAGAGACAGGCTTGCACAGATAGTTGTAGAGTAACTTGACTCCTGTGAAGACAGACCAGGGGCTCTTTGTCAGTTTGTGCATTGTTCCTTCCTGTGTTGACATTGTTCTTGAGTGGTGAGTAATTGGAGCCTGAGGGCCACCTCTCATTTTGTGGATAAGGACAGCTCCGACATTCTAGGCGAAGAGCCAGTGATAAGAAATAGAGCACTGCAATGCACTAGCACAAACCAAGAAGTCAATAACTGCTTGACATTCTGAGAAGCAGGTGTTCATGGTGGATCCAACACCATAGACAGCCTGTTCCCAGTAGGCCCTAAAGTGGTTCAACAATGGTTGCCTTTTATGGAAGATGTACTTCAAAGGAAGGGGAAGCCTCAGGAAAGCTGGTTGCTTTTGTTTAGCTTTGGAGACAATGCAGTCAGGTTTTCATGATTGCGTCTGAGGAAGGGTGAATACCAGCAGCCTTGATGCTGTAGCCTCTGAAGGTGATATTGGATGTTAAGATATCATAGTTTCCCTCTCTCATCTGGATACCAGATCACTTAAAGGAACTTACTTCTTGGAGTAATACCATAAATTGGAGGACTTCATTGAAATTTGGTCTTATATCAGGAATTATAGGAAGCAGAGTTTCCATGAAACTGTAGGAAATTAAAGGAGACCTCAGAAATTCTGAACGGAAGATGCCATGCCGAGGGTCTCTCTGCGTGAATGATAAGTGTCTAGAGAACCATTACCCATGATTTGCTGTGTATAAGTTTGGGGACGTTCTCATTGCTGGTAAGACCTTTCCCTCAACTGGAATTTCAAGTGGTTGATTATAGAGACCTCACGTGCATTGTAAATAGACCTAAAGGTACGCGGGCAGGAAACAGAATTTTTTGCTGTGTATAAGTTTGGGGACGTTCTCATTGCTGGTAAGACCTTTCCCTCAACTGGAATGTCAAGTGGTTGATTATAGAGACCTCACGTGCATTGTAAATAGACCTAAAGGTACGCGGGCAGGAAACAGAATTCTTGAGAGTTTTCTGTCATTGGTGTTATGGTAGACACTTTCCATGCTTTAACATTGATCTTTCTTAACAACCCTATCAGAAAGATATTATCCCAATTGTATAGATAAGAAAATCTTAGAGATGTTCAAAAATATATACAAGGCCACACAGCTAAAAAATGGTAGGATTGGGCTTTGAGATTATGCTTTCCCCTGAAAGCAATGTGACTTGTCAGCACCCATGTGTGTATCTACTGTCAATTTATCACTAGGCTGTTAAGCTTCTCTATGAATGTGACCTATAGGCATGTATAGGTGGTTTAAGGAGAATTTTTTTGAGTGGATGTGATAATGATGCTGATTAGATGCTCAAGTTCTATCATTTCTTTCCTTAGAGGAAAAATCAAAGTTTGTTTCTTTTTTTCAAAAGGATTGAAGGAAAGGTTGGGTCTGGATGGGTCTATGCTGGTTCCATCTTATATATTCTATGTTCCTCAGTGATCATTGACAACTGTCACCAAGAAAGTTTAAAATCTGATGGCTAATGGTATGAAGCCAACCTTTGTGTTTTCTCCATGCAACAAAGAATAGAAACTTCTCCTCCTGAGGTCATATGCCCCAGTGTTGACAGTCTTCAGCAACACAAACTGGGTGAATATTATACTGTGGGAAAAAATGCATGGGGGCTACTGGGTTCCACTAATAGTATAGTAATTTTGGTCACAGTAGCTTTTCCACAGATAACAATTATAAATCCTGGGCAAAATATAAAAGAGCATAGAGGAGCTATCAAGAGTAGGCAGAAACTGGAGGGAATCAATCCTTGAGAGACTAACTGCATGGGTGATATTTGTGAGTTTAAGACTTTTGCCTGGAACTCTCAAATCTCTGCATACATTCAGGTGGCAGAAAGCCACAGCTGTATGGGCTTGAAGTATCAAAAGACAGCATTCAGGGCTAAAAGAAACCCAGAAAATTAAAGGGGGAATCCTTGAAGGAAAAGTGCCTCAGAGAAGGTGAGCCCCCCAAAATCTACATATGAGATATACTGAAATTCTTGGCACATCTAAGATACGTATGTTCAGGGGAAACTCTACAGGACCGAGGAATAAAGAGCAACAGCTGGAAGCTGAAGGAACTGAGTGGAGATTTTGGTTGCTACTGTTCAAAGGGTAGATGAATTTTGGAGATTGAGACAGTCCACTTAATTGCCTGATAAATTGACAGAAGAACACAACAGACTTCAGAGTCTCTACAGTATATTACTCAAAATGTCCAGTATCCAATCAAAAATTACTAGACAGATGAAGAAACTGGAAAGTTTTCTGATACTCAAAAAAAAAAAAAAATCAATAGAAACTAACCCCAAGATGATCTAAACATGGCAATTAGTAGATAAGGATTTTAAAGTAGCTATTATAAATATGTTCAAAGACTTAAAGGAAAATATATACATTTGGAAAATATATACAAAATGGGAAATTTCAATAAAGAAATAGAAGCTATTAAAAAAAAAAGCCTAATGGAAATTCTAGAGTAATGGTATCCAGCAGAAATTTTTGTCATGATTCAAATGTTTTATATGCGCACTGTCCAACACTATAGTCACTAGCCACTGTGGCTATTGAGCACTAGAAATGTGGCTACTGTGAATGAACCACACATTAATTTTATTTAGTTTGAATCCATTTGAATTTAAAGAGACACATAGTGACTATTGTACTGGGCAGTGCACTTTTATACCCCAAATGTACAAAACTGAAATAAAAGAATTTCTGAATCATCTAGTAGTATATTGGAAATGGAAGAAGAAAGAGTCAGTGAATTTGAAAATAGATCAATAAAAATTATCCAAAGAGAATAGAGAGAAAAAATGGAAGAAAAACAAACAGAGCTTTATAAATCTGTGGGACAATATCTAGCTAAAATACGTATAATTGGAGTACTAGAAGGAGACAGAAAGTGAGGCAGAAAAATATTTGTAGAAATAATGACTGAAATTTTACAAAATTTAGTGGTCAATTTACAAATCCATGAAGCTCAGCGAGCCCCAAGCAGGACAGATACAAAGAGAACCACACTTAGGCCCATCATAACCAAACAGTTGAAATCCAAAAATAAAGAAAAACTCTTGAAAGCAGTGGAGAAAAACAACACATTCTGTTAAGAGATATAAATGATGCCTGATTTCTCATCAGAGACAAAAGAGGCCAGAAGACAGTGGAACAATTCACATGGCCTTTCCTGGGTTTGTGCTCATGTAGAGAGAGAGAAATCCCTGTAATAAATAAAAGGAGGGATATACTATGCTCAAAGATGAGATGACTCAATATTGTTAAGATGTAAATTCTCCCCTAATTATAGTTTCAATTTAATCCCAATTAAAATTCTCCCAGACTTTCTAAAAATAAAAATTGACAATATGCTTTTAAAATTCATATGGAAAAACAAAGGTCCTAGAATAACCAACCAATCTTGAAAAAGAATAAAGCTAGAAAACTTAATTGAGTTTTGACAATGGGAAAATATTTTTAACAAATGCTGTTAGAATAACTGGGTGTCCTCATGGGGGAAAGAAGAATAATTTCAACTCCTACCTCACACAATACACACAAAAAAATTAATATTAGGTGAATGATAGACTCAAACATGAAAACCAACATGGAAAAGCTTTTAGGAAACAAAAAGGAGAGAATACCTTTGCAATCTAGGGTAGGTAAAGATTTTTTTAGACAGGACACAGAAAACAATAACTACACACTCAGAAAGATAAATTAGACTTTCTCAAAATTAAACACTTCTTTTCATCAAAAGATATGATTAAGAAAATGAAATGGCAAGCCACAAACTGCAAGAAAATGTTCACAAAACACATATCGGATGAAGGACTGGTATTTAGAATAGATAAGGAATGTTTACAACTCAATAATGAAAAGACAAACAGCTCAGTGCAAAAGAGTCAAACATTTTGACACACCTTACAAAGGAAGATTTACAAACAGCCAATAAGTACATATAATACTGCTCAACATTTGATTAGTCATCAGGTAAATGTAAGTTAAAACCACGATAAGATATAACACACAGCCGTAGCCACTAGAAAGAGTAAAATTGAAAGACCACCAACACCCAGTGTCAGCAAGGATATGGAGTGACAATCGGCAGGATATGGAGTGACAACCCGAGAAGTCTCCCAGATTGCTTGTGGGAGTGTTGCGGCTGCTTTTGAGAAAGGTTTGACGATTTCTCATAAAGTTAGCCGTAGACCTGTCCTTTGACTTGGTAAATCCACTCCTAAGTGTTTATCCCAGAGAAATGAAAATATACGTCCACATCAAGTCTTGTATATAATCATTCACTGCAGTTCTATCAATAATAACCCAAACTGGAAAGAATGCAAAAATGAAAAGACAAACAGCTCAGTGCAAAAGAGTCAAACATTTTGAGACACCTTACAAAGGAAGATTTACAAACAGCCAATAAGTACATATAATACTGCTCAACATTTGATTAGTCATCAGGTAAATGTAAGTTAAAACCACGATAAGATATAACACACAGCCGTAGCCACTAGAAAGAGTAAAATTGAAAGACCACCAACACCCAGTGTCAGCAAGGATATGGAGTGACAATCGGCAGGATATGGAGTGACAACCCGAGAAGTCTCCCAGATTGCTTGTGGGAGTGTTGCGGCTGCTTTTGAGAAGGTTTTGACAATTTCTCATAAAGTTAGCCGTAGACCTGTCCTTTGACTTGGTAAATCCACTCCTAAGTGTTTATCCCAGAGAAATGAAAATATACGTCCACATCAAGTCTTGTATATAATCATTCACTGCAGTTCTATCAATAATAACCCAACTGAAAAGAATGCAAGTGTCCATCGACAGGAAAGTGGATACACAAGTGTAGAATATCCACAGGTGGAAGGTCACTAAGCAATAAACAGGGAACTCAGAGTACAATGCAACCTCACTGCAGTTATGGGGCTAGAAAGCATCCAGACACAAAAGAGTACATACTGTATGGTTTTATCTACGCGAATTTCTAGAACAGGTAAAGCGAATCTATGGTGAAAAAAGTCAGAATAGTAGTTGCCTGACGGGGGTGGGGGGTATTGACTGGGCAGAGACACTACAGATCATTCTAGTGAGACAGAAATGCTCTATATTGTAATAAAGGGTTGGGTTGTGTGGACGGATCCATTTGTCAGAATCATAGAGTGAAGATTTGTGCATTTCAGTGTATACAAATTTGATCTAAAAAAAGCTAAAATAAAAAAAGGTAATGAAGTGGAGGGATATCGAGTGGGAGGAAGTGTAGATAAAATAAGAATGGCAGAATGTTAATTGTTGAAGCTGCATGTTGGACACATGGGGGTTCGTGACACTTCTGCTTATTTGTATATATTTGCATCATTTCTTATAATAAAAAAGCGAGAGGAAACATGTGTGGTGACTTCACATACTTGGCTCAGGGCCTTGTTGGAAATGATCAGAGGAACGTCTTCCCGGAATGAAGACACCCCGCCACCAGCCCTGGTTTCTTCTTGCCCCCTTGGCCATTTGCACACTCCTGCAAGGACTGTAATATCCGGAGGCATCTTGCCTGGAATTGTCTGAAAATGACACCCCCCTGGGCTTTGCTGTCATGCGAGGAGTCAAGATTCGCTGGTACCAGGGATGCGAGAGCCTCTGACAGTTTCCAGGCTGCTTCTGTCAGACTTTTGAACTGGGTCTGAAAATGACACCCCCCTGGGCTTTGCTGTCATGCGAGGAGTCAAGATTCGCTGGTACCGGGGATGCGAGAGCCTCTAACAGTTTCCAGGCTGCTTCTGTCAGAGTTTTGAACTGATACTTCCTCAAGGTGACCCAGCTTCAGGCGGATCTTTCCTTTCTCAACTCTGTAAAGCAGCTGGGGTGGGAGTTGGCCTCCTGGGCTGGGCTGCAGAGCTGAAGCACCCAGCACTTTGTCTGCTCCGTGGTCCCTGCTCTCAAGAGCTCTCATGGATAGGAGACTGCGTGTTAGAAGCAGTTTCTTTCATTTTTGTGATGTGGGGTTATACCATTTCCTTGACTGGGATCTTATGCCATTCATTATCAATGTCAATTTTGGTTGACTCGAGAGCCACTATTGGAAAGTTTTCTCATTTCCCCCCACCCCCTGCCCATAACAGAGCAACCCCTAAACAAGTCATCTCAGGAATTCTCCAGTTCCTGCAGAAGAGAAGAACAGACTCAGCTCCGTAGTGGGAGCAGCAATGCCTCCGCAGGCTAGACGCTCCATTTGTGAGATTCAAGTCTACGCACAGGGACCGAGGGAGCGGATGCTGTAAACCCTTTCAGGGGAAAAACCCAGCATTGTAATAAGTAAACAATAGAACAAAGGGACACTTAGGATGCTGGTGAGAAATGTTCTTTATATAATCCCACAAAGTTGATCAAATATCAACTTAAGTGATGCTGGGAGCTGGGAGCCATCATGTTACTCTTCCAAGGATTTACCTTCCTGTCCAGCCTCCCGGCACCCAACGCCCATCCAACCCAAAGCCCACACCTGTCTGGAACTCAGCAGCCTTCTTTGCTTTCCTGCCTTCACCTTGGCTCGCATCAAGATGAAATTCAGGCATGTCCACATATGCAGTCCCCCTTCCCAGGGGAGGTGCTTGATTTTGTTGTTGTTGTTATAAAAAATAGAAAATGTCTTTTCAAAGCTTAATATTTGTGCAAATTAAGAATCAAAAACTCACACTTCCCATCTCACTCAAATCCTCTCCCATTCCCTCTCCTGCAAATAACCACTGAAACAATTTAGCTCGCTGTGAGCACCTGAGGGTTTTTCCTGCTTGTACACTCTTCATACCTTCCAGGGCAGAGTGGGGCAAATAAAGAGATAAGCCCCAGGAAGTAAGTTGGTCAACGTGAACTCTTTGGTAAGGCTCCCTCTGACTCCCAGCAGCTAATTTCACCCTGAGGTGTGTTGCACGGAGGTGGAGGGGTACTCAGTGTCTTACCTGCAGTGCTGGAGAGTGAGTTTGTCCTGCCTGCTATCGCAAGAGGATTCTTATCCACATGATCAGAAGAGATAGCAGGAGAAAGCTGGTGAGGGTGAGCAGGCCACCAGGCAGACAGTCCTTTATTGTGGCGAACTGCTCCTTTAATTTCTGTGACAGAGTAATACAGAGTCCCAGGCTACGACCTTTTCTCAGGCCATTACAGAAGTCAAATTCGGTTCCATCGGGAGGCATCACTGGAAGGCTTCATCACATACTCCGCACATAAGGTGACCCCGCAAAGTGCCAGGGGGAAATGGATGGGCTGATCCCGCTGCTAACTATGCAGCACACAGACCAGAAGAGCCCAGACAGATGGCGGCGCGTGCTGGGATGCAGACCTGCAACTCCCCTTGGACAAGGCTGCCCTGAGAGGGAGGGTGGAGGCAGCCAAGGGGAGGGAGGCAGAGGTGGGCGGCCCGGCACTGGGCGGGTATGAGCTGATCAGGACAAGAGAGGAGGTGATGTTGACATTTGCCCTCTGGATAAGCTGTCAGGGCCCCCAAATTGCCCCACACTGCAGCAAGTTCTGTCCTAAAGTCTTTCTGGCTAGAGGCTTAGCGGAGCAAGGAATCCTTGAACTTCGCAGTCATCTGGGACTTTGGAAGTCCTCTAGGAAAGAGGCCCAGGAAGGTCAAGGGACTTTTCTGAGGTTACAGAGCCAGCCAGTTGCTGAGCTGGCCTGGAACCCAGGCCTCCTGTCCCCAATCTAGTATTTGTGCTAAACCCAGTGTGCTAAAGAAGTTTGGAAGGAGGAGGAGAGACGTGAGAAGAGGACGGGCAACTGTTCATTCCAGGGATGCCATTTTTGGAGGCAAAACCAAACTCTGAGGAACCTTCCTTTTGCAGGTGAATGTGCCCCGTGCATTTGAGCCCTTTGGTCCCAGAGGCTGTCAGCTCTGTATCCGATAGTCCCTGGAGGCCAAGGCCTGTAGGGGGCACTGTTGGTTCTGGTGATGCTTTGGTGGTGGTTAGCAAGGCCTGGGTAGAGGCAGGGAGCTACAAGATAGTGTTAGAAAATGGAAGTGAGGCAGTCCGGATTGGCCCAGGTGCGAGAGACCTGTGTTCTAACTGCAGCTCTGCCACTAATTCAGTCAGTGACCTCGGGCGAGGTGTGGTTTCTTCTTTGCTTGCACCACTGTCATCATCATCAGCCATTAGTTAGCACTTGCTATGTGGAAGGTGCTGTGTCAAGTACTTGGTGTGGCTCGTGTCACGCAGTCCTCACAGCAACCTACATTTTACAGAGGGGGACCCTAAAAAATGAGGACACTGAACTTTTTAGGTCTCTCCTGGCCTGGACACTGGAGTGTTCTGTGCTGCTTCTTTGTCAGTTTAGTCTAACTTGACCATAGTCTGAGGAAACAGGGCTGAGTCTGTGCCCCTCTCAAGGGCATATCCAAGTAGCAAGAACATCTTATATTGTACCACCGTATTACTATACAAGCCTGGAGATTTCTGGAAATTTCTCGGGGCTTCTGGATCTTTCTGGAAAATGTTTAAATTTTCCTTCCTTCCTTTGCCTATGGAAACAGGGGTAAGAGGAGTCAGGGCATAGCAGCTAAGGCCATAGCATAGAAAAGAAATCGTCTGCCAGGATGATTCCAATTTTGCAACAGTGGAGGGCCCTCCCTGGGCCTGCTTTTCTGTTCTCTAACATCCACGTCACCTCCCTGTAAGTGGAGCTCCTTAGGAAGGCAATCATATATTTCCCTAGAGTCTGAAAAGAACCAGTGCTTGGGCACTTTCCCATAAAGGGGAAGAAATGTGTGGCAGTGGCTGAGGGGTGTGTTCTCCTGTCTCTAGGGAAGTCCCCTCCCCCAACCCCCAGTGGACACCAGCCAGAACGTATGCTCAAAGAAACACCTGCAGTAGGCTGCCCATGCCAGAGCTCCCCCCTGCCGCACCCTCCAGCCGGGTGGCGTTCCAGGTGACTTGCTGCTGTCAGAGCCCTGTAGTGCCTCCCAAAAAAAGTCTTGATGGAAACAGCCCAGTGTTTGCTCAGGAGGAATTTACAGAGGAATGGGGGAGGGGGTAATGGTGATAGGTTCACACATACTCACGCACCCATGGGAGGGAAATGGCTAACACCATGAGGGAATCTTGCTCCAGCTGAATGCATGACATACCAAGAAAATGCCAATAAAGAGGGAGGTCAGGATGGAGTAAAAATATTCCAGAGCCAGATTTTAAGGGTCACTCCCATCCATCCATGCATACATCCATCCATCTATCCACCTTCTCTGCCAATAAAGAGGGAGGTCAGGATGGAGTAAAAATATTCCAGAGCCAGATTTTAAGGGTCATTCCCATCCATCCATGCATACATCCATCCATCTATCCACCTTCTCCCCCTTCTTGACTGATGCCTTCATTGTACCCAGACCTGTGCTAAGTTTCAGGGAAAAGTGCTTGCTGTTTTATTTATACATCTTTTCATACCACAAGCAAAAGTTGAGGGTCTACGTGAGCCAAACGCTAGACAGCGCTTGCAGGGAGGCAGGGAGGTTTTCCACGATGGGGGATTTAGTCAGTCAAGGCTCCGAGTCAGGCAGCATGTGCAACACAGGCAGACAGTTAAGGACATGTGCCTTGTACCTTCGCTCTCCTTTTTTTGAGAGTGACCCAGCGGTTTTATCCAAGGCTGCTTTGCAGTTCTGAGTTCAACATGCAAAGTGGCAGCACTCTATTTTTCCATAGGTTTAGGCTCATGTCTGCTGACACTTGCACGTATTTAAGAAATATTTATGAAAAACCTACCGAGTGTCCTGCATTGTGCTAGGTGAGTTGTGCAGTGGGGGAGGGGAAGAGACAGAGAAACAGTCTGTGACAGTCCTTGCCACTGAGGAGCTCAAGAGCTTATTGATGACCCTGCTCAGATCCCACCTGCCTGCCCTGCCCTGAGCCCTTCTGTGACTCTCAGGACACTTGCTGCCTGCAGTCCCTGCGTGACTGGTCTGCATTGCCCAGGCTTTGGTAGTGGGGTGTGTGTGTGAGAGAGAATGTGCACGAGAGGGTGTGTCTGTGTGTCTGTGAGCATGTGAGCGTGTGAATGAGTTTGAGTGTGTCTGTGTGGGTATGAGAATGTACATGGGAGGGTTGTGGTTGTGTGTGAGTGTGCAAATGAGTGTGCGTGTGCCTGTGTGAGTTGTGTGTCTCTGTGTGGTGTTTGTGTCCATATGCGAGTGTGAGTCTCTGAGTGTGTTTGCCTGTTGATGTATGTGAGTGTGTTTGTGTGTGCAAACGAGGGCGTCTCTGTGTGAGTGTGTCTGAGCATGAGTGTGCTGGTGTGCACGTGAGAAGGGACTTTCCTGGGGGGGACGGGCTTGCTGGGGCCAGCGTGCGGAGGAGGCATTAGCAAAGGGTGTCTTGGGGCGGTGAGAAGCTTGATGACGGCACGAGATGAGTGACACCAGATGAGGCCAGGTCAAAAGGCATCAGTGCAGACAGAAAAGAAGAAAAGGGACAGGGACCTTAGGCAGGAAAAACGCCCAGAGTGTGACCCCTGATTGAGCTCGGGCCATCGGTCGCCAGGGCACGTGGCCTCTCCCAGAAGGTGGAGGAGGGCCGCCCTGCAAGAGGGTGCGTCCTTGGAGGGTAACAAAGGAGATGGCTGTGCTTTGTCCCCCACACGAGGGCTAATCGCCAGCCCCTGGGCAGGATGCAGAGGCTTTCTGAGGCGACACATTTTTTCCAGGCTTTCTGCTTTTGTACCTACAGATGAGTCATCCAGTTAAGAGGATGTTTCACAGCGCTTTGCTGTCTTAAAGAACAGCTCCTGTAAACCCCAGTGGGCTTGGGGCTCAGGGAGGCCCCCTGGTGCTGTGTGTTTTCTGGGCAGCCCCTCCTGGTCCCCACCTCCCAGCACGGCTGTTTGGCTCATCCGGTGTCATAATCCTGGGCTCTGGCATCAGAGCCGTTGCTATGGGGACCTCCCCGATTCAGCATTTTGATGATGGGTTCAGTGGGGGAGGAACTGAGGAGAGGGGGAAGGGAGAGGAGGGGAGGGAGGGTTCCCAGGATTCTCGGATTCTTTCCAAGGAAGAGGGATGGAGGTAGCGGGGAGGCGGCAGGAAGCGGGTGGATGAGTTTCCTAGGCCGTGGGGACAAGTGCCAGAAACTGGTAGCATGAAACAACAGGAGTTTATTCCCCCACAATTCAGGAGGCCTGGAGTCCAAAGTCAAAAGGTCAGCAGAGCAGGTTCCTCCTGGAGGCTCCGACAGAGGATCAGTTCCACGCCCCTCCCAGCTCTGGCGGCTCAACAATCCTTGGTGTTCCTTGGCTTGTGGACACATCACTCCGATCTCTGTCCCTCTGTGGTCACATGGCCTTCTCCTCTCTGTGTCTCTGTGTGTCTGTTCCTTTTCTGTCTCTTAAAAGGAAACCCTTCCGTGGATCTAGGGCCTACCCTAAATCCCGGATGATCTCATCTCAAGATCTTTAATTACATCTGCAAAAGCTCTTTTTCCAAATAAGGTCTCCTTTCCAGGTTCCAGGGGGTTGAGACTTGGACGCATCTTTTCAGAGGCCACTATTCAACCCACTACAGTGAGGGAACTCCCACAGGAATGTAGCTCTGCTGCCTCAGACCTGACATGCCAGCCTCTGAGTGCGAGGGTTGGGATGGGGAGTCTGCTAGAAATTTGCTGCTTTGCACCAGCAGAGCGACCTGTTCCTTTCTCCTGAGGCCATGCCACGGGAGAGCGAAGAGCCAGCTCAAATTCTGTGGCCAGGACGGTCGCGTTAGCATCCCAGCTCTGCCACTTCTTAGCTGCGAGACTTGGAGAACTGACTGATTCTCTTTATGCCTCAGTTTCCCGAGCTGTAAAACCGGGATGATGATAGTTCTTCCTCACAGGACTGTTGTGAGTAACAACTAGGTTAACCCTGAGAAAAGTCTCAGCACATGGTAAGTATCACGTGGGTGTTTGCTGTGGTTGTGGTCACTACTGCCCAGGTCCCAACTTGTGCCTTTGCTCAGCTCACTCCTGCCATGGAGAGAAGCACCTGCCTCTGCCCTCGCACAGGGAACTGTACTCCAGAGAAAGCTTCGCACCTGCAGTGCCTCCCAGGGGTATCTGGTGGGGGAGACTCTAATCCCCTCAGTCACTGGGGAGCCAGGTGCTCTGGGCCCCTGCCGCCACTGCGGGCAGCCTGCTTTGCTTAGCTGAGTTCACTGCCCCGACATCTCACTTCACAATGTTCTCATAGCAAAACATCCCTCATCTCTGGTAAAATGCAAAAAATGATGACAAACCAATGAGTTTCCCCTATAAGTTCATTTTTTCTCCCAGAATTTTTTTTTAATTTAAAGCACTTTCATTAAGAGGATTTTGCCTTCTTCCATTTTTACCATTATGTGTGTTCCTTCATCAATGACATCATAGTAACAATGGACAAGCCACGGCTTGTTTGCTTGTTTGTGTTTTAATGTCTTTAGGTGGCAAAATAGAAAGTTGGAATCCTTATGTCAGCCCGTGATTTTTGGAAACCTCCCTCATCTAGGAAATTTCAAAGTCTGGGAATGCTTGCTTTAGAGTTTACAAAATATTTTTCAGACACAGAATCTCACTCCAGTTTCCCATTTTATGGATAATGACACTGAGGTTTCAGGAGGTATTTTCACTCAGTCACGTGGCTGGAAAATGGTGGAGTTGGGACTTCCCAGCAAAAGCCTGTGCCACTGCACCATGAGGATGACCAAGCCCCTCTTCCGCCTGCCTGGCCCACAGCAGCCTTTCACACTGTCTTGCTTCCTCGGGGAGACTGAGGCCAGCCTCAACTTTCCTCCATGCACCTTGCACTTAGGGCTCCTGCCTGCACTAAGCCGGCTGACAAGTGCTGCTCCGCAATGGTTTTCAAGCTACTTGGCTTTCTTGTTCTCTGGAAGATGAGCTCCCCCAGGTTGGAACTGCCTGATTTGCCTTTGGGACCTCCCTGACTGATCCTCATGGGAGTAGCCTTTTGCACGGGAATCTCACAATGTGCATTTCAGAGCAGCCTTTGGTCTAAAGTGGGTCTGTCTTGTCCTCCTCCTATGGGGGCTTGGGGTATTGTTCTCAAAGAACCCCTTCTCCCAGCACCCCTTGGATGCTGGTGATCCCCCTGAAACAGCACCTCAGATTCAGGCTGGACTATGGATTCCGTCAGGAGGGTTGGCCTCATGGACAGCCCTGCAGGATGGCTCTGAGATAATACCATGTGACCATCTTGTGAACCCAGCCATTGCTGGCATCCCACCATGCAGATGAGGAAACTGAGGCCCTAAAGCAAAGCAGCTCCCAGACTCTGAATCCTAGCTCTCATGGAGTCCCTGCACCCCATGCTGATGCAGTGTGTTTGAAGGTCTGGCTCATTCTGGGATGGTGGGAATCCAGCAAGATGCCCATGGGAGAGTTGGGCTGCATAATCTTTAAGGTCAACTCATCTGTGAACTTGCCCAATGAATATTTGTTGATGCCTACTAGGTAGTGGGTACTTTTCTAGGCACTTGGGATACATTAGTGAACAAAATGGATAAATATGTCCTCCCTCATGGAACTGACATTCTAGGAAAGAAGGAAGTTGGACAATAAAGAGTGGACAAAGAAATAAGGAAATTTAGGTTAGAAGGTAATAAGTGCCATAGAAAAGAGGAAGAGTAGTGGGAAAAGTAGGGTAGGAGTGGCTGGAGGGGGCGAAGTGGGTCACAACTTAGAGTACAGTGACCAGAGCATCTGTGAGTTTCCCATTTCTCATGGAAGATTCAACAGATTCTTGAAGAGGTGGCAGGTAGCGCCTGCCACCCTGCCCGGCCCCATGCAGTCATAATCTTCACTCTGCGGGGGGAGCTGACTCTGTAACTACAGCGGGGGCCTCAGCCCATCCCACTAGGGGCTCTGAAATGGGGATGGCCCTCTTGGAGGTTTCCCAAATGGCAGCCATGGGGCTGCATCAACGAGTCATTGGGCACGGGCTGTCCCTGGAGAGGGGGTGTAACCTTGGGCATCAGCAGCCAACCATCTGGCAGCTACAGAGGGGCCAGGCTGGCCGCAGAGGGGATCTGAGCAGCGCACCATGTGTCCACTATGGGCGAGAAGATGGGCCGAGTCCGATGACACACAGGAAGTGGCTGGCAACGTGCCTGGCCCTGAAGGATGCTAATTAATGGTAATTGGTAGTATTCTGAAAGATAGTACGCCCTCCTCTTGGAAACGTTTTCTTTTCTTGTCTTCTAGAACCTCACGGGCTCTTGGTTTTTGCTCCTTCTTCTCTGGCCACCACTGCTGGCTCATCTCCCCAGCCTGCAAATGCAGCTGTGTCTCCGGACTGAATCCTTGGACGGCCTGTCTCTGCCAACCACGTGCATGCTCATGCATTCTCGTGCCTTTAAATACCATTTATAAGCTGCAGACTCTTAAATTTTTATCTCTAGCTTGGACCTCGCGTTGAACTCCAGACTCGTATATCCAACTGCCTGCTCGATAGCTCACTTACATGTCTCATAGGCTGTGGCAGCCATGAAAATGCTCCACTCATGAGGTCTCCTGTTATGGGGACTGTGATGACCGACACCCCACTGCTGCCCTGCTGGCCCCAGCCTGTGGTATGCTGGCCCGACCCTGTGGCGTGCTGAAGCGTGGCATCTGGGCATCCCGTGCACTTCTTCCAGCCAATGACTGAGTGTGGGGGTGGGGAGAGGGGGGGGAGGTGCTATTTCTGTGGGGTATGGGATTCCCTTGGTGGGAGATTTTGGCTCAAGGACTCCCCATGAGCCTGGTGAAAACATACTTGGAACTGTGCTGTGGTTGGAGGTCTTCCCTGGCCCCTGTCTGCCCCCCGGCCTCCTTCCTTCCTTCTCTCTTTTCCAAGATGATAGCCCTGCATGGCTGTCTGAAAGCCTTCCCTGCCAACTCCTGCCCCTCTCCTTTATCCTTCACAGGCATCACCCCCAATGTCTCTCCCACGTCCAGTCCTGCCTTGGTGTCTACTTCTAGGAGGATCCAAACTAACACAATGGCATCTCAAATGTCACATGTTCAAAACTGAATGAACCAACAACCCTTTCCCCTCAAAAAACCTCCTCCCCTAGTCTTCCCCATCTCCGTACATGGCAACGCTGTCTTTTCAGATGCTCAGGTCAAAAAGCGCTGCATCATCTCAAGCCTCCTCTCTTTCTTCCTTTATTCCATCCAGCTGCAAATCCCACGGGCTCCCGGTTCAGAGCCTGTCCGGAGTGTGACGGTATCCCACCTGCCACTGCTCCTGCTCCAGCCCAAGCGACGTCCTCTCCCACCTGGCCTGAACCAATCTTCCTGCCTGGGATCCCTGTTTTCATCCCTATTCTGTCCTCTCATGGGCTATTCTCAACAGGCAGCTTAGTGACCCTTTCAAAATGTCAGATCACACCACTGTGTCACTTGGCGCTCACAGGCTCCTCCCACCCCCTCTGTCGTCTCCTCTGCTGCTCTTCCTCAGCCCAGCGCCCATGCCCATCTCGGGACCTGCCTTTTCCTCTCTCTTGATCTTCCTGCCCCCTGTCAACCTGCTAATTCCCTTGTCTCCCTCCAGCCTTCGCCCCGCTGCCACCTCTGCAGGATTTCCCTGACCAGCCCACCCTGGCATGCCTCGTTCCCCTTCCTGGGTGAACTCTGACATGTATTTTGCTTTTTAAATTTGTTTACTGATCTGACTCCTGCCATTAGAATGGAAGCTCCATGCAGACAGGATTTTGGTCTCCTCCTCTCTCTATCTCAGGCCTGCACAGTGCTGCGGCACAGCAGGTGCTCAGTAAATATTTGCTGGGTAAATGTAAGAGGCACCAAAGTAGCTGCCATACAATAGCATTTGATAACTATTGGCTTTATAAAATTGTCCTTACTTTTATTATTATTATTTTTTTCCTTTTTGTCTTTTTTTTTTTTTCATGACCGGTAACGGGATCACAACCCTCGGTGTCGCGCCCACACCGCGCTCAACCAGTGAGCGGACCGGTCTCTATATGGGATCTGAACCCTCGGCGGGAGCGCCACCACACTCCCAAGCACTGCACTCAACTGAGTGCGCCACCGGGCCGGCCCTTTACTTTTATTTTATAAAATTTAGGAATTTGTAAAGCAGAAACAAAAATAACCTATAGACACACTGTTTTGAAGTCCCCTGTTGACATCTGAAAAAAGACGATAATAATATATGCAAACAGAAAATCCCATAGGGATCGAAAGGCATCGAATGACAAAAGCCTTCTACCATGACCTCTTGCACCACCTCCTGGCAACCCCACAAGAGTGCAATTTTCTTGGAGTCTGAGAAGCGGTCCATCCAACAGGGGCAGACGTGGCCAGGGACCTGGAGCAGCTGGGAGCCAGCGGTGTTAGGATTCTATGACATTGACATCATGTGGCATCATTCCTCTGCTCAGAACCCTTCAGGGGATCCCAGTGGACTTAGGAGAAAATCTGCATTCTCAGTGGGTGTCTCTAAGGCACTGCAAGGTCCAATCCCCTAACCTCCCTCTCACCCTCCCGTGCTGCAGCCCAGCCACACTGGCCTCCTTCCAACAGTCCTTCCTGCCACAGGGCCCTGGCACAGGCTGTCCTCTGCCTGGAAAACCTGCTTTCTCCCCATCACTTGCCCAGCTCCAGACTCAGCTCACAGGAGTGGTTCTCACATTTGAGGGAGCATCAGAGTCCCCTGCAGGGCTTATTGAAACTCGGGTAACTGGGCGTCATCCCCAGAGTTTCTGATTCGGTAGTTCTGGGGCAGCCTGTAAATTTGCCTTTCTAACAAGTTCCCTGGTGAAGCTGCTGTTGACACTGCTGCTGAGGGAACCCTACTTTGAGAACCACTGGGATCAATGATGCTTCTTTAAGATGCTGGTTCTGCAGATTCCTCCCCTCACCCCTTTCTAAATTAAGTCTTCTTGTATCACCTCATGCTTTTTCTTTATACCACTTGGCACGATTTTTAATTATAAGTTTATTTCTAAGTTCTAATCTAGACTAGACCAGAGCAAACATTTTTGTCTCACTCCTTCATCCTTTCTTGTACTAAAACAGTAACAAAGGCCAAAAAAATAGGCATTGTACAAAGATGGTCTCTCCTACCTTGGAAGGGAGGAAACAAACACTTGTGGAACGTGAGTAAATATCTTGCATGATAATCGACTTCCAGAATAATAACAACCAATAGTGACCACCCTCTATTGTGCACCTACTGTGTGCCAGGCAAGGTACTCAAGCAGGACCTCTGACTGTTTTGTTCATTTCTCTATCCCCAGTGCCTGGCCCATAGTGGCGCTTAATAATTTTTTTTAGAAAATGAATGAATTAATAAATGAAAATATACAATTCTCCTGCATAGCACATTTTCTCCTTTCCTGAATGATGGGAGATGTTCCATTCTAGGATTAGTTTTATACATCCATCTCCTGTCTGGGATCCTTTGAACCTGGCCCCACCTCCCCCCAAAGATTGACAAGCCCCCTGGAAATGCTGAGCGTCTCTCGGTATCCTGCAGAGACAGCGGGGACAGACAGACCCCTTCTCCTCCACTGCCTCTTATATAAAACAAGAATAGCGAAGAAAGAAGCAGGGGGAGTGGAATTCATAGCCTGGTTTATTTCTATTAAATACAAAGCAGAAAATAACAAGAAGATCAAAGCAAGGCCAAAAGGAAGGAGACAGAAAAAAGGAGGGGGACAGAGAGGTGGGAAGGGAGGAAGCCGAGAAGGAAAATGAAGGGGGATGTCCACACTGAAAATTGGCTCTCCCCTTCCCAGGTGTCCGTGGGCTACCTGCCAAATCAATTGATTACATCTGTAGGCAGACTTGCCTTTTTATTTCACACCAATTTTCACGGGCAGCATAAGATAAAAATGGAAGAGTTGGAGTGAATGGGAAAGGATGATTGAATGTTGATGTGAAAAGGGAAGGCGTGGAGGTAGGGGGGGCCCTGGACAGGCAGCTCCGGGAGATTGCTGGAGAGGGTAGTTTGAGTCATGTGGTCTCCCCACCGCTTTATTCTTTATTTATATATTCTTTGAAAACTCCTGTCTCCTATTCCCGCTGGCCTGTTGGTCACAACCCTCCTTGGCAAAGGAGTGGATATGCCCCCGGCCCCCAGGAAGCCCCATGGCCTCTCTGCCTCCCTTCCTCCCCCTGCCCCCATTCATTCCTGACTTGAGGAATGAGTGTTGGAGACCCAGGTCAGCTGATGACTCGCTGTGGGGCCTTCATTCAGTCTCTTCTGCTCCTGGGGCCTCAGTTTCCCCATGTGGGGTGCGGTGATAATCGTTTTCTTCACTATGAAGCTGGGTGGGGAGCACTAGCAGGTGAGAAGTTTGAGATGTGCTTTGCAAAAGTTGAGGACTATAAGCAGGCTTCATAATCTCAGCAAAAATCAACTACTACCAATGCAAAGCCATGGCCCCTTATTAAAGGGCATGTCCCATAGTGGTCTGGCCTGGGTGGGCTCCCAGGGCTCGGCTCACTGCCATTTCCCCAGGAGGGTCCTCCACCCGGCTGGACATCTGAGTCCTGTCTTCAAAGGACAGAGGCTGGCTATGGGGGTCTGTTTCCCAGAAACCCTTTGGTTTAAACTTACCATCTAGGGGACTTTGGGAAACAGGGCCCTGTAGAAAAGCCCTTCCTTCTGGAAAGAACGGGCCTCCAGAGTCCTGGGATGTGGTTCCCCACAGTGTCATAGGCAGAGGGGGAGATGGGGAACCACCTCCTCAGCTTCCCATGCACTGTTCCAAAGCCACCAGCCACATGTGGTTATGTGGAACATGCCACTCTCTGCTGATAAAACCAGAGTCAAAGGTGGGAGTGAGGGTGGCAGCTGGCTACTGTGCCACTTTGGTGAGGGGATGAGGTTTTCCCATGCCAGGCCATTTAGGTGGAGCTGCCTAAGGCTTTGATCTCTGTTGCAAAAAGGGCCAAGCAGGACACCACCCCTGCCTGTGCACCTGCGTCTTTCCACCGGCAGACAGTGCCAGGAGGTGGAGCACGGCCCCTCCTGCGAGGCAAAAGCTATGGGGGGAGAGGGCCTGGAGACACCTTTGTTGTCCATAGTGGGGCTGTGGCTTCTCTGGGCAGGAAGCTGAGCCTCCCCAGGGGTTCTTTAAAATTGTGAAGACACAGATGAGAAAACGAGGCCCAGTGGGGGATGTGACTCATCCCAGGGCTTGCAGCTAGTTAGAGGCAGCGGGAGGCTGGAACTGGATTCAGATGCTTTCAGCATGTGCCTGCGTATGTGCGTGTGCGTGTGCGTGTGTGCGCGTGTCCGTGTGCGCGCTCATGAGTGTGCATGCACGTGCTCGTGTGGAGAGGGGCAGGGGCTGGGCTCAGGGCACTTTTCAGGGAAGCTAGCCCTGCATTTCCAGGCTGAGGTGTGAGCTTGGCTCCTGGGACAGGAGGCGAAAATGACAGGTATATTTGCCTCATAAGCTCAGAACATACCCTGCCCGGAGGAAGCGTGTCAGGAGTCGTGTCAAACACCGGATGATGCTGTCGCTCGTCTTTCCTCTTTATGGCGGTCTGCGCCGGGTGCTCATGGCCCCCTGCAAGACTCCCATGCACAGAGCCTGTCACTCAGCCGCCAGGCTTGGCAACCCCCTCCCAGGCCCCAATCCTCTCTCCACTGCGGGTGGGGTAGGTTGGGAGGGGTCTGCTTACCCACGAGTCCCTCCCAACGTCTGCCTGCACAGGGAAGGTGCCCAGCAGGAGGAAGCCAGGCCACAGCAGGAGCCTTTCCCCCCACACTCAGGAGTGGGCAGCTGTGGCGTGTGGCTTCCCACTAGTATCACCCCCCACATGTCATCAGACACTGTGCTTTTCCCTGGGTTCTTCCAAAGCCCTCCTGAGGTGGGGAGAGGGGCAGGGGGTCACTCTGCTTTCATGTGACACCTTGGAGCAGAGCTTAGTCCCCAGCAAGAGGAAAGCTGGACACAGATGTGAAAAGAAGTCAGGTTACCCAGTTCTACTCCTACGATTGTCAAGTGTTTACTGAATGTGGCAGACCCTGTGTGTGGCCGGCTCCTTCCTCCCTGACCCGCCTGGAGGTCAACCAGCCTTGGTGGACAGTTCACTCCCATGTGAAGCCTCCCCATCCCCAAAATTGTCCTTCTTTGCCTCTGGAACGTCTTTGGCCATGAGAAGGGGCTCAGCCCCATGGGTCAGGCTGGACATCCTGGGGCTTCACTCCCATTTGGGGTTGTCAACCCAAGGGACAGGGCATGTGTCAGGACAGGGGCCACAGATTCCTGGTGAGTTCTGCAGCCTCTCAGTTGCCCTGCGGGGCTGCTCCCTTGTTGCCCATGGGGGTGACCTGCTCATCAGTGCCTCCTTAGTTGGCTTTCCCTTCCTCACTTCTCTACTCCCTCATGGTACTTCCCGGGACCACCTTCCAAATAAGCCACTGGCATTCCATCCTCGCTCAAGAGCCTGCTTTTAGGAAAACCCAACTGAGACACGAAGCTCCCTGCGTTGTGCTGGAGGGAGCATGGGGTCCACGCTCTGGGTGTCCTGACTCTCTGGCTCACTGGCCATGGGACACCAGGCATGTCTCTTAACTTCTGTATCCAAATCTGTAAAACAAGGGTTGATGCTCCACAGTTCTAAGAGTCTGTATCTGAAGTGCTGGAAAAATTAAATTCATTCAGAGCTGCCATCAGGCAAAACCCAGGCAATGTGCTGTATACCTGGATTACAATATTAAAGATCAGTACAGATTTGCACAGAAGCAAGTGTTAAATTGAGTGACACATGCTAAATACAGCTGAGGATGAGAGAAAGGAATGATGCAGTCAGAGAAGGCTCCTTGGAGGAGGTGGGGTTTAGTTGGCCCTTCAAGGGTGGTGAGTCCAGGTAGGTTGGAGCCCAAGGCCAGGGGCAGTGTGCGGGAAGAGGCCTCCAGCACCGACCCTGCGGATGGGTGCACACAGCCCATGGGGAAGCTCTTCAACCCTGGCTCAATGGCACTGGATCGCCAGCGGATACAGGTGCTGCCACATGGCGAGTGCTAGGATCGTAGGGGTGTTTATTTTTTTAATGACTATTGGTAATTTTCTTGAAAGAAGGGGTGATTAGAGCATAGGAGTAGCTTAAAGACTATCCCTTTCTTCCATTCTCATCTCATCTCATCCCATCCCCTCCCATCCTAGCCCATCCTCTTTCACACTTCCCACCCCTTTATCTCGTTTTATCTCATCCTTTCCTACTCCATCCCATCCCTTCCCTTCCCATTTTACCGTCACGTGTCATTCTAACCTTTCCCTCCCCTCCCCTCCCCTCCCATCCTCTTCCCCACTGTATCCCATCCCATCCCATCTGTCCTGTATAGGAAGGGATTATTGGCAAACAGGGAGACTTTGTAGATCAGTTCCCTTGGCATAGCTGTTTGGCACAGGCTGGGGGGAGCTACAGCTGGGCTCTGGCCACTAAGAACCTCAGAGGTGGAAGGTTTTGGACCTGAAAAGATAATGGTCCGAGGGGCTCTGACTAAGGAAGCAGCTTAGACATCACTGTTTCTAAAAGGAATAGAAGATGTTGTTTTTGGTCTCTGGGCAAACTGCTGTCCTTCACCTGGAGAGCTGGGAGCCAATCCTGCCGTGTGGGGATGCCCACTTGGAGCTGGACTCTCTCCAGTCTGCTTTGACTTTGGCCTCCTGGCCAATGGGAGAGGCAATAGATAACAGGGGCGAAGAGCACAGGTGCTGGGGCCAAGCAGCCTGGTTAAAATCCCAGCTCGGCCACTTACGAGCTCTGTGACCTGGGAAAGTTCATGAGCAGCTCTGTGCCTCAGCTTGCCCATCTGTAAAGGGAGTGTAATAACAGTGTCCGTCTCATGGGGCTGTGGTGAGGACTGGATGAGCTCCTGTATGAGAAGCACAGTAATTTGTCATTGTCATTTATTCTTATAGGGAATGGAGGATCTGGTGTTCAGAACCGGATTCCCTAGGACTTGTGCTTTGGGGGGAAACTGAGACCCAGTGTGAGGAGCCCGAAGGCCGGCTCTGAGCATGTGCCCAGCCCACTGCTGCAGTGCACCCCCTGGAAGGCATTTGGTGAGAACAGCACTGACGCTTGCAGGTAATGGAGCCCTGGTGCCTGGTCTGCCAGCCTTGAACTTCCCCATCTTACCCCGAGTCTAGGATAGGACCTGGCTGGGCAGACACTGCATGATTCTGGGGCCCCTCCCCAGCCTCTGTACCTCTTCTCTCCTCCCTCCGTCCCCTTCTGCATTTGTTCCCACAGGGGAGGCTCACCCGGGGAGGTCTAATATCACCTGGTTAATGGCTTATAGATCGTTGGTGTGTCAGGCCTGATGGAAGTGTCTGTTAGGGTTGGTACTGGGAGCCCGAGTCAAATGGCCCGAGACAGATTCATGGCTGTCTTCCAGGCCACGCTGGGAAAATGCTGCTAGAAGGATGCACAGCTCTCATGAACTCGGAAAACCTGGAGAGATGGAGGGAGCCTACCGGGAAGGCCGCAGGCCCCAGCAGTGCTGTGGGGCCCCAGGACCCCATCTACAGTGCAGAGAGCCCCTCGAAGGTCAGAATGGAGCTGAGTAGGAAGTGGGGTGCGAGCGAAGGATGGATGTCTAGATTTGCCCAGAAATGAGTCCAGGAAGTGATGAGCATTAATTTGGAAGGAGACCAGACTGACCTGGTAACACGTTCTGACTACGACCACTCCCGATTAAACAGGCTTCAGTGGACCCCTATGGAAAGCACCCAGTGTGCCTCTGTGTGTGTGCACGTGTGCGTGTGTGTGTGCATGACAGAGAAAGAGAGAGAGAGGACCTTATCCTTGCCCTGAAGGAATTCACAATGAACCAGGGAAACGGGTGATATATAATGGTATTACTTGGCATTTTGTAAAATTAAATTACCAAAATGGTGAACCAAAGCTTCTTGGGGACCTTCTAGAGTGAACAGACGAATGATGTGTAATTGCCCATCGGCATGTTTATGCAGATCGGCCCCTGTTCTGCTCTCGTCTGTAGGTTAACTCCCTCCCTTCTGCTCTGGTTTACGCCTCCTCTGCGTGTTGTTCAGCCCTCCCAGTTCCTAACTTGCACAGCTAAATTTCCATCTCTCCAAAACGGAAACCTGCTTGTTTTTCAGTGAACAGAGATCAAGGGTGCTCTGGACTAAATG
>NW_007729093.1:28794-37978 GCF_000696425.1 Galeopterus variegatus
GGTTAACTCCCTCCCTTCTGCTCTGGTTTACGCCTCCTCTGCGTGTTGTTCAGCCCTCCCAGTTCCTAACTTGCACAGCTAAATTTCCATCTCTCCAAAACGGAAAACTGCTTGTTTTTCAGTGAACAGAGATCAAGGGTGCTCTGGACTAAATGTGTTCGGGGCCCTGGAGTTTAAATCCATCTTCCTGCCTTTGGAGGCCTGGTTTTCCCAACTCAGGGAGAATTGCTAGGAGCCTGGGGCAGTCTCAGTGCCTTGTAGGAGTTTTCAGAGCTGGGATGCTCTTCTCTCTTGGGCTCTTTAAGAACCTCCCAGCATTCACCTCCAAGGGGGAGGTGTGGCATTTCCATCTCCTTGGCTGGCAAATTGTAAATTTGGGTAGGAGCAGAAAATACAGTGACATCAAGGTTATGCGGTCCGGAGCTGACAAGACGGATGGCCCTCGGCAATCCAGCGTTTCCCAGCTTCTTCTCGGTTTGCTCTCTCTCTCTCTCCTTCTCTTTCTTTTAACCTTTTTTTCTCTTTTAAAGAAAACATTTTTAGAGACTTTAATAACTGTGGAAGGATGCTGTAAGGCGGGCAGGGAAATCAATCATTTTTATTCGGTTGTGCACGATAAAATGTAAGTTTGGGCAGTAAATCTTCTTACCTTGAGGAGGAAGAGCAGCGTGCCTGGACATTGACAGGAATCCCTTTTGGGGAATGTTAACGAAGCGCCCCCCTCCATCTGAGTAATTAAGAGCAATAGCTCCCACCTCCTTGGTGGGACTCTGGTCCTGGACTCAGGCTGGGGCCGGGGGCTGGGGCTGGGGCTTCACTCTTTCCTCCAATCCACGCAACAGCTGGTTCCCAGTCCCTCTCTCTGTCTGCTAGAATTCACCATCTATTATTTTTAATCAGTGTCTCACCCAATACGTATAAAGCACCCACTGTGTGCAAGACACCACCCTTGGCACCAAGGGGGTTGCAAAACAGTATCTCTGAGTCCTGGGTACGTTATCTATGAGAAAGACTCCCCATCAGGTTCTGGAGTGACGCCGAGGGTGGGGGAAGGGTGGCGAGTGACAGGGGAGGCTGGGGGAGGGGCATTTGGGGACGACAGAGAAAGGAGGGAGGGAATTAGAATTCTTGTAGTTATAGTTTCTCAGGGGCTTTGGGTTGTGAATGCTCGTTTTGAGGCCAAAGTTTGACCCTTAGTAATGAGAATTTCTTTTTGGGGGGGCAGGAGGGGACTCTCTGGTTTCCCGCCCTTAAATCATCACCTGCTCCCAAATTTTCTATGGATATTAAGAACTTTTCCTGAGCTCTCTCTCCCCCTATCAGCACTGCAGATGCCTCTCCACTGGTCATGGCCACAGGCCCCCGCAGGACATGGTAATAGATAAGGCTTGTATTGGCTACAGGTTGGAAACAATTTGAGGCACCAGATATGTTGACAACACTCTTTTGGCTTTTATTCCCAGTATCCTAAAAAGGAAAGGCAGAATTTTAAACAACAGACATGTATTGGTCATAGTTCTGGAGACGGATAGTCCGATATCAAGGTGCCAGCCAACCCAGAGTGCTGGTGAGGCCTCTCTTCCTGGCTTGAAGGTAAGATGACTACCCACCCTCGTGGGGGGTGAGGGGGGGAGAGAGAGAGAAAGCAAGAGAGAGAGCACGCTCTGGTCTCTCTATTCCTCTTTTAGTAAGGCCACTAATCCCTTCAGGCAGGCACCACCCTCATGACCTCATCTACCCCTAGTCACCTCCCAAAGCCTCATATCCAAGTACTATCCTACTGGGGATTAGGGCTTCAACATATGAATTTGGGGGGGACACAAATCTTCAGTCCATAACAGACCTGCAGTGTGGAGCCTGTTTCTGCTTTCTTCTTGAGTGGGTAAAGTGGGGTGGAGTCTGGAAAGTGGGGTGCAGGGAGAGGACAGGAAGTGACCTCTGCTGCCAGTTGGGGAAAGGTGTTAGAAAGGGCTTGGTCTTTGGAACAGACAAACCTGGTTTCAAATTCTGGCCCCACCACTTATAAGTGGGGATATTAGATAAATACTCACCTTCTCCCAGCCCCAATTTTCTCACCTTTGGAATTGAAACTCTGATACCAGCCACACAGAGAGTTAACCACCTGCTCCTGCCATATCATGCCCATGGCCAGAGTGTAGGAGGGTCTAGGCCACTGCTACCCCCTAAATCCCTACCCCAGGTCCTCACATTGCCATCAGCTCCCTTCTCTCCGGACCCCTCATCACACCCTCAGGCTTCTCCAGCCTGGCCTCCCTCCTCCTCCAGCTCATCAGTACTTTGGATGTTGCTGGCAACAAGCTGCCTTAAATATCCTTGGTGCACAAGCTGTTCTGCAAACAAAGACAGGGCATCCAATTATTTGGAAAACAACCTGTTTCTGTTTGCTTATCTGACTTGGACTGTTTGCCCTGAGCAGCACAACTGATTAATTTGAACTTTTCCTTTTCAAGCCTCAACGTGATTCATGACCTGTTCATGAGGAGGGGCCACCTGGGCTGTGGGTCTCCTGGTGCCAGGACCTGTGCCCCCACAATCTCACTTCACTCTCTATGTGGCTGGTATTGCAATTTCTACTCAAGGCAAGAAAATTGGGGCTGGGAGAAGGTGAGCATTTATCCAAATCTCTCAACTTATAAGTGGTGGAACCAGGATTCAAAACCAGGTCCATCTGTTCCAAAGACCAAGCCCTTCAAATACATTGAGGAGCCTCCTGTGTGGGGACCCAGTCTTTGCCTGGTCACCCCAATCTCGAATTGCACTCAAACAGCAAGCACAAGGTAATAGAAAAGGCTAATTGGGACCAAGTGTACAGTATACGGAACTAAGGGTACCAAGCTGTGCCTCCGGTTTGATTGGTGGATCAGAGTGATGTCTTGGAAAAAATGGCAGCTGATTTCTTCAAATTGACACATTTTTAAAGACTTTTGAATCATATGTGAGTCAGGAGTATCAGAGCCAAGGTGTAACACATTTACATGTTGGTAATTGTTGGAAATTTCTACTGTGGAAACAGAGGGAGTATTCACACTAGAGGTGGGGTGCATACATTAGAGTACATTGATACAGTGCGATGTTACACACTATTGAAAACAATTAATTAGAGCTATACCAGAAGACTTAGAGAGATTTCCCCAAGGAACTGTTGAGTAAGGAAAGCAAGACGCAAGAAACTGAATGTCATATAATTCAGTAATGCAAACAATAACAAAAGGCCAGCTGTGCATGTGTCAGTATGTGTCTGTGTGCATGTGAACGCAGGTGGGTGCATATAAAAAGTTACATGCATGCATGTATGTGTGCATGTATGTATGTACACATTTATATAGGATAATATGATTGTGAAGGAAACTATGGAAGGACTTTTGCTAGGACATTCACATGGATTTCCAGTAGTGATGACTGGAGGGTAGAGGAGACTAGCAAGGAAAGTCACACGAACAAAAAAAAGAAAAATAAGAGCACACATACACATCATGTGTATGACCACATTAATGCATTTATATAAAGCTATAGGCATTCATACAAATAAATACAAGGAAAAGTTGTAAAAGTTCTTTTCCTAGAGCAGCCATGCTGTTACCCCACAGATCTGGGTGAAGGACTGAGAGAGAACAGGCCCAGCAGATCAGAAGGTACCGTGTAGAGCCTGGGGACAACTGAAAGAAAGCCACGTCCCAGGCTCCCCAAGTCCCTGTAATGGGGAGGGATTGTTTATTCCTTGGCTTTAAAGCTGGTACAAGGAGAAGGTGAATCTGTGCAATTTGGGGGTCTTCCCGGGCTGCTGCCTTGAAGCCCCCACCTGGCTCAGATCAAGCTGAACAATAGGAGGGGAAAATTAATTCTTTTCTACTTCTGCTAACATTAAGGCAACCCCAACATTTATCATTTAAACAGGGACCCCTTTGAGAGTGAAGGGGAGAGTTATTCCTAATTCTATAGAACAGCAGGTACAAACCAGGATAGTCTCTGGCAAATCTGGATGGAGGTCACTCTAGTTATAGCTCCTGAATGCGGGTTTACATTCCCAATTCTACTGTTTTAATTGTTGTAACTAGAGCCCAGCAGGACTGAAATTACTCTTAATTATCATCCCACCCCAGGAGGGAGGGGTCTTTTCCCTCCAGGTTATAGAGACACATGATGAGGCTGAGGGGGATGGATGGTCCCCTCTGGCCCTGCTTAACTGCAAATGTCAATGCCCTACGCCGAGCAGGTCTGGGATTTCTGCCCATGGCCTCTGTGGTTGGCCTGGCTTTTAAGAGACTAAATAATGACCAGGCTATGCTGCCAGGGCACTTTGTAGCTTATGTGTCTTCATTACCAGCTTGGATTACAAAATGGGTTCACACCAATTCATATACACATTGGGTGACTCATCCCAACCTGGCTATATCAAGAATATTTTCTTCCCTTCTCAGTGTCCTCTTCCCAAGCACTCCATGGAGTCTTATTTAATTCAAGGGGTCTACGTAGAGACTGGTGATCGAACTGGAGAGAGAGAAAGAGAGGGGAGGGAAGAGATTTTTTTCCCCCAAACTATCTACTAATCCGAGTGATTTGGGGCTACAGGAAGCATTTTCCTTGGCTACAAGAGGGAAGGCTATTTGAGATGGCCTAGGGAATAAGACAAGCATGAAAGGAAGCAGAGTGCAGAGGTAGAGAGGCGAGAAAGACCCAGACGAAACTGACCCCCTAGATCTATCCGTGCCTGAAGTGTGGTAGGAAGAGTAAATGGCCCCCAAAGATGTCCAGGTCCTCATCCCCAGAACCTGTGACTGTGTCACCTTATGTGACAAAAGACACCTTGCAGGCATGATTAAGTGAAGCATCTTGAGATGGGAAGACTATCCTGTATTATCTGAGTGGGCTCAGTGTAATTTCAGGGGGAAGCGGAAGGGGTGGCGTCAGAGCAGAAGGGACAACGGGGACAGCAGTGGAAGCTCCACTGGTGCTGGAGCGGCCCTGAGCCAAGGAACGCAGCGTTCTCAGAAGCTAGAAAAAAATAAAAATAAAAAAAGGAATCAATTCTTTCCTCCATCTTCCAGAAGAAATGCAGCCTTGCTGACATCTTGATTTTGGTCACATAAACCCATTTCTGGATTTCTGACCTCTAGAACTGTACGATAACAAATGTGTGCTGTTTTAAGCCGCTAAGTTTTAGGTAAATGTGTTACAGCAGCCACAGAAAATTAATACCCCCAGCTTCCTGGCTGCTTGAACCAAAGTTGCTTGAGTTAGACTTGATTTTCTATCATTGGTAACCCAAACAATCCCAACTAGTATGCCAACCCCGGGACCGGCATTTCTTTTCAGAGTTGCCCCACTATGAAACTCTCATAACTTGCTTTCATGTCCAGTNGACAACGGGGACAGCAGTGGAAGCTCCACTGGTGCTGGAGCGGCCCTGAGCCAAGGAACGCTGCGTTCTCAGAAGCTAGAAAAAAAAAAGGAATCCATTCTTTCCTCCATCTTCCAGAAGAAATGCAGCCTTGCTGACATCTTGATTTCAGTCACATAAACCCATTTCTGGATTTCTGACCTCTAGAACTGTACGATAACAAATGTGTGCTGTTTCAAGCCGCTAAGTTTTAGGTAAATGTGTTACAGCAGCCACAGAAAATTAATACCTCCAACTTCCTGGCTGCTTGAACCAAAGTTGCTTGAGTTAGACTTGATTTTCTATCATTGGTAACCCAAACAATCCCAACTAGTATGCCAACCCCGGGATCGGCATTTCTTTTCAGAGTTGCCCCACTATGAAACTCTCATAACTTGCTTTCATGTCCAGTACCTCAGAAATCCTAATACTAGAGATTTGAAAGACACTGGGGCAGATTCATCCAACTCTCTCCTGCTGCAAATGAGGAATCCCAGTCAGGCCCAGATAGACCAATGACTTGCCCAGCAGTAGGTGGGTTTTCTCCCCATCGTGAGTTCTAGATCCGGAGTCCATGGGCGACAGGCTGCAGTGACCGGTGTGCCTGTGAAATTCCCCCAAAAGAACATAGGATCGGGTGAGGATGGTTGTCAATGCCCTTCTCCCTTCAGTAACTTGGATGGCCCTGAACCAGGTCTCCCTGGGGCTGCTTTTGCAGCTGAGGAACCCAGAGGGCCAGCCCACCCCAACCTTGGCTCTGCCCTGTGCTCCACACCCAGTGACCCTTGTCTTTCCACACTGCCCCCTTCACAGCCTCCCCCGTGGAGCACATTTCTGAGTGAAAGTACCTGGAGATGCCATCGAGATCCGTCTCTTGGGATGGCAGGACGCAGACACCATCCAGCCACTCAGATCCGATTGTTTTGACAGCTTTGCCAAATTACAAAGCAAAGGCCCCATTTGGTGATGAGAAAAGCAATATTGTGGCAGGGATGTGTCATTCCTTTGAAAACCAGCAGTAAGTGAATTTGCATCCCCGTAGTAGTAAATACGCCTGGCTGGCCCCCTCTCCTGCGATGGTGAGGGATTTAGATGCACTCGCGTCTGCTTTATTATTTTATGATGGAGAGGAGGGGAAGTGAGGAGGGGAGTGAGGAAAAGAGAAAGATTGAGAGCGATTTCTGGGGAAGGAAAATTGAGGATGGAAAGTTTCACTGTTTTTGCAAAGTTTCTTGTGGCTGGGGTGAGGAAATCATTGAATCAGAGTGGGGAAATCATTGTGGGGGAAAGAAACAGCCCTGTTTCGGTTCTGTGTGTGATGATTTAGAAGACTCTGAAGAACCCTTGTCATGACATGCTCTCTCAAACTCTTTAAAATTCAGCTGGAAAGGCCCAGGGAAAAGATATACAGGCCTTTGTAGAGAGCAGGAGAGTGGAGGAGACATTCTCCAGGACAGTGCCGGAGGGAGTGCTCCATGCAAATTTGTTTCAAGTCCTAGTTCTCTAGCTACTGGGAAGAATGCTTTATCTTTTTAAAGAATCAAGTGGACACTATTCTATCTCTTTCTGGTTGGAGAGAAGCCAGTCACTGAATGTTTTACATTCTCTGCATAGAAACGCCCTGGGTGACCCTCTCCTCTTTTTTTGCTTCTGTCATCAGGATGAAAGAGAAGCCTGTGACCTCCACAGCAGCAGCAGGTATGAAAGGGGGGCGTCCATGTGATTTCCTCAGTGGGAAGGACTGACCCGATCAGAAATGCAGCTGCCTGTGAGAAGCAAGACCAGACTTAACGTGGCCTTCAAGGCCTCCTGGATTTGATTCCCAGCTTTCTTTCTGGTGCCTTCTATCATGCTACATAGTCAGAGTGAGACATCCCTGCCAGCTAGTAAGTAGAAGAAAAGGCCTTTAATTCCATGTCCACCTGGCTGTGGACCTGCATTCTTTGGCCAAACTGCCCAGCCAAAGCCTTTCAGATTTCACAGCTGAACATTTGCTGAGCCCTGCTCTGTGCTGCACACTGTTGTAGGCACTAGGGATTCTTGGTCCATGTCCTCAGAGAATTCAGAGTCTAAGGGATAGCAGACATGAAAACAGGTAATTACAAGCAGTGAGATGCGCTAGAGGGAAGGCTGGCATCCTGCGACTCCAGCAAGGCGTGTCTGAGACCTGGACTCTGTTCTCAGCCCTGAGTTTGCAGGTGTCTCACCTGTAAAGAGAAAGTAGGGCTTGGTCTCTCTTTCTTTCCTATATGGCATGATTATTGTTATGAATGGAGATGGCTGCATTGCTCAGTTTCTTGAAGCCATCAGGACCTGGGGGAGGTGGGGACAGGCTCTCTGCAGAGCTGCAGCCACACACCAAGGCTCCCCACCTCCCGCTCCAGTGACAGCAGAAAGGCAAAGCGTTCTCAGTAGTCAGCCAGCTGCTCGGGGGGGCCCCCACAGCGCTCACCTGGTGGCTGCTCCAGGCTTGTTTACTGTCGCTTTTATTGAATCTGACTAGTCTGGAAATAATTGCACTAATATTATTGACATTAATAGTACACGAGGATGTATTTATATCTTGCTTCTTCCTCAGCTAACATTCAGTCTCATCCTCACTCCTGTGCGGGCGGTAAATGGCAGGCACAGCTGCTGCATAAGGGAGCAGCTCACTGCTCGGAGGTGGGAGAGGTCTGGACCAGGGACCACACCTGTCTGGGAGGCAGAGGGTTTGGAGCTAGATGTGCCCCAGGCCAGTGGCTCAAGAGTTAAAACTGCGCAGCTGTGGCTTCCACAGCCAGCTGGTGGGGGACTCCTTTGAAGGTGGGAAAGGGAAGTTTTGGTGAGTTTTCAGAAAGGGAAAGTGGACAATCCCAGGGAGCTTCCCAAACTGCTGAAGTCTGCGATGATGGGTCCCCAGCCCCTTCCCCCTGCTCCTTCTCTCTTCACTAGCTGCTCCAGGAAGTTACTCATCCCCACCTTCTGCACTGGACCACACTGCCCCATGTCCTTTTGACAGGCTGGCGAGCTGGGCATTTATCTCTCTGCAATTCTGTTCCTCCCATCTGCTCATCTGCAGCTGGGAGTCTTAGGTTGAAAGCGGGAGCATGTCCGGGAGGTTCTCCTTTGGGTGTCCAATATTGCATGACTTGCAAATGGAGCTGCGTGTGTGTTTTATTTCAGAGATGCAAATAAACCTTGATTATCAAATTTTAGACTTTTTATAATTCACTACGTTTATTTTGCTAGTCACTGGGGACTTAAATACAAAAAAGCTTCCTGCTACTTTTTTACTCAAAACAGTGCATACAATGTATATATACAGTTTAAAGAATAATAATAAAATAAAACACCCATATATTCGCCATTCAGCTTGAGAAACAGAGCATTGCCAGTACCTGAGAGCCCCCCTGTGATTTCATCCCATCTCACCTTCCTTTCCCCATACCAGAGCTAACTGCTGTCCTGAGTTTCATGCTCATGATTCCTTTCTTCTCTTTTTCACAAAGTTTTATCAGGTATGGAGGTATTCCTAGTATTTATGTAATGTAATCAGACTGTATTTTCTTCTGTGCCTTCCTTTTTTTACTCAATAATGTATTTGTTGGATTCATCTATTTTTAATACGAGTAGTTGTGGTTCATTTGGCTTCACTTCTGAATAGTGTTCCAGTGCATGATTATGCTGCAATCTATTTGCCCAGTCTGTGACCGGTTGAAATTTGGGATTGGGGCTATTATGAATGTTGCTATAAATATTGATTTAGGTGACTCCTTTTTTTTTTTTTTTTTTCCGTGACCGGCA
>NW_007729093.1:38568-52474 GCF_000696425.1 Galeopterus variegatus
GGGAGCGCCACCGCGCTCCCAAGTGGCGCACTGTAGCAGTGTGCCACCGGGCCGGCCCGAGGTGACTCCTTTTTGATAGTCTATGTTTGGTCCTCAGAGCAGATGCTTTGACATGAGATTCAGAATTTCAGGGTCCTATCCCAGATCTACTGAATCAGAATCTTCATTTTAATGCAATTCTGTGCACCTGAGAGCTTGAGATGTACCGCTCTGTGTACCTAGGTTCCATGTATACATGGAAGTGGAATTGCTGAGTCCTAGGGTAAGCACGATTCAGCTTCACGATAAATTGGCAAACTGTTTTCTGCAAAGGTTCTACCAACTCTCACTCTACCCCAATGCAGGATGAGAGTTTCTGTTGGTCCACACCTTCAGCTCTTGGCATTAACACTTTCTCATTTTTGGCCATCTGCTAGATGTAAAATCGTATCTCAGCAGGGCTTTGTTTTTCACTTTCTGGATTACTGACATGTCCCAGATGACGCCAGTGCTCTGAGGACCACACTCAGAGTAGCAGCCAGGAGTCATGACTGTTCATATGTTCATGGGCCATTGTGCCTTTTCTCCTAGCAAATGCCTATTTCTGTTTTTGCTCATTTCTCTACTGGGTTGGTTTTCTTTTTCTAATCGATTCATAGGAGATGTTCTGTTTAGGACTTTCATCTCGTTCATGGGGCAGAGACCACGTGATGCGTTCAGCTGACGCTTTCCTTTTCTCAGGCATAAGGAAAAACAAATTTCCCAGCCTCCTTTGCAACTAGATTAGGACCATGTGACTGAATTCCAATTTAAGGGCTGATAGTGTACTAATCTGCTAGGGCTGCCTTAACAAAAGACCACAGATGGGGTGGCTGAAACAATAGGAATTTATTTTCTCACAGTTCTGGGGATTAGAAGTCCACGATTATGGTGTTGGCAGGTTTGGTTTCTTCTGAGGCCTCTCTCCTTGGCTTGTAAATGACCGTCTTCTCACTGCCTCCCCATGTGGTCTTTCCTCTGTGTGTGCACACGTCTGTATCCTGATCTCCTCTTTTTATGAGGAAATCAGTCATGTTGGATTAGAGCCCACCTATATAATCTCATTTTACCTTAATTACCTCTTTAAAGGCGCTATCTCCAAGTTCAGTCACATTCTGAGGTACTGCGGTTAAGATTTCAACACGTGAATTTGCGGGGGACACAAGTGAGCCATAACAACAGTATAGTCACTTCTATGCCTGGGCCTCAGAATCATCCCAAATATGATTTTCCAGCTGTTTCTTCTGCTTTTGCAGCACTTTGGAAGCCATGTGTTCTTGGTGGTAGAGCCATAGAGAGAAGCAGCCTGGATCCCTGTGTTACTGCTTGGAGCAGAGCCGCCTGCCCTGCAATAGGCTACAACATAGAAGAGAACCAATCCTTTACTGGGCAAGACCACTGATGTTTTGGAATTTGTTATTGCAAAACAATCTATTCTATACTGACTAATGAAGTTTTCCCATGAGATTAGACTAAATTTTCTTGCTGATATTATCCTTGTCTAGTTTTGGAATTAAGATTATGCTAATCTTTTAAAACTATGAGGGGCAGGTTTCTTCTTTTTCTGTTATCTGGAAGAATGGTTCCTAAAACATTTGGTAGAAATTGCTGAGAAATCATTTGGACCTAGTTTTTTCCTTCTGGAAGATTTTTAACTAATAATTCAATTTCTTTAAAGGTCATTAGACTCTCCAGGTTTTCTACTGCTTCTTTGATAAATTGCATTTTTCTAGATTTTATCCATTTCTGTCTAAGTTTTAAAACTTATCAAGAAGTTTTTCATAATGACCTCTTTTCATATGTTTAATCCTGGCAGCATTTGCAGTTATAACCTCCTTTTAATTCTTCCTATTGTTTATCTTTTTCATTCTTCTGTCCCCGACCACCTCTTTATTTTCCTGGCTAGGGAATTGTTCATTTTAGGGAATGGCCTTTTTAAAAAGCTTTTTAAAAACAGAACCAACTTTCGGCTTTGATATTCTTTCTGTTACTCTTTGTTTTGTGCTTTTCGTTCTGCTCTTAACTTTAATATTTTCTTGTTTCTGTTCTCATTGGGTGTATTCTGCTCTTCTTCCTTTGACTTCTTAAATTGAACGCTCATGTCATTAATTTTGAGTCTTTCTTTGAAGGTATACATTTTCCTCTAAATTCTGCTTTAGATGCATCCACAGTTTTTATATGGAACATTTTGTTATCATGTAGTTATTCATATTTCTGTTTTCTAATTTTCATTATAATTCCTTCTTTGAGCCATGAATGTTTAGGTTTTTAAAAAATGTCTATATATGTGAATTTTTAGTGGGTATATTTTTGTTACTAAATTCCTTACTTAAATGCATTACAGCCAGAAAATATGGTATTTCTATTCTTCATTGAGGCTTGTTCTATGGTCTGGCACATAGTCAACTTTTCTAACTATTTCATGTACACTCTGAAATAAATTAGTATCTTCCTATTGTTGGGTGTAATATTCTACATAGGACTATGAGATCTTTCTCATTTGTACTGTTCCAATTTTCAGTATTCTTAATAATTTTGTCTGCTTGCCAATAACTGAGATGAGTATATTAAAAAACCTCTCAATATGACTGTGAAGTTTTCTATTTCCTCTTGTAGTTTTGTCAATTTTTACTTGATATAGTTTGACCTTTGTTTTTGGTATATGAAAGTCTGAAGTTGTTATATTTTCTTAATAAATTGGACCTTTTATCATTATGTAGAAAGCCCCATTATTTTTAGTAACTCTTTTTGACCACAAGTGCATTTTATCTGATATCAGTATAGCTTCACTGGCATTCTTTTGTTTAGTATTTTCTTGTTGTATCTTCCTCCTTTTTGTACTTGAACTTTTATGTTTGACCTTCAAGCTTCATGTTTTTTCTGTCTCCTCTAAACCACATTAAGATAGATTTAAAAAAAAAAAAAACACTTGAACTTTTATGTTTGACCTTCAAGCTTCATGTTTTTTCTGTCTCCTCTAAACCACATTTAGATAGATTTTTTTAAAAAAATTAGTATTTTCTTGTTGTATCTTCCTCCTTTTTGTACTTGAACTTTTATGTTTGACCTTCAAGCTTCATGTTTTTTCTGTCTCCTCTAAACCACATTAAGATAGATTTAAAAAAAAAAAAAACCAGTCTGGTAATCTTGGTCTTGCAACTGAAAAATCTAATTCATTCTAGTTTATTATGATTATTGGCATATTTGGATCAATTTCTATCATCTTTTACGTACTTTTTGTCTGAATTTTTCATTTCTCTTTCTTTTTTCTTTCTTTTAGAATATTTTTTTTATTTCTTTTTGAAAAATTATTATCATTTCATTTTTCTCATTTACTTGGAATTATGTGTTCCATGCTTATCTTGTTTAGGAATTGTTCTAGCTATCTTATGCATACTTGGCTTAATAAGGTTTAATCAATACCTTTCCATTCCTCTTGAATCATACAAGGGTGTATTAGTCCTGGACTCCCCTCCCAAATTATTTGCTACAAATTTTTCTAAATACTGCTGTAGCTGCACCCCCAGATTTTTAGAATGGCTTGCCACCAGCACTCCAGTTGCATGAGATTTGGGAGGCTGAAGGGGTTTGCATCAAGCCTTCTTTTGACAGTGGTGGTGGATGCTGGTGTGTGATTCTTCAGTAGTGATGACAGCTTCCTATGGCTCTGTCAGACCTCACAGTCAGCTCTGCCTCCAACTTTGGCGTTCTTTTATAACTTCTCCCAGTTTCTTTTCTTTTCTTTTTTTTTTTTTAAAAGATGACCGGTAAGGGGATCTTAACCCTTGACTTGGTGTTGTCAGCACCACGCTCAGCCAGTGAGCAAACCGGCCATCCCTATATGGGATCCGAACCCGGGGCCTTGGTGTTATCAGCACCGCACTCTCCTGAGTGAGCCACGGGCCGGCCCCGACTTCTCCCTGTTTCTAATTTCTGAGTTTACCACCTGCAACATCTGAGTTTCATTCCTTCAGCCCTTTCAAAAATTTTGCAAGAGGGCCAGCCCATGGCTCACTTGGGAGAGTGTGGTGCTGATAACACCAAGGCCATGGGTTTGGAACCCTATATAGGGATGGCTTTTTAGCTCACTTGGCAGAGTGTAGGGCTGATAACACCAAGTCAAGGATTAAGATCCCCTTACTGGTCATCTTTTGTAAAAAAAAAAAAAAAAAATTTGCAGGCACCTAATGTCTTATGTTAATTCCTTTTCTGCTTAAACTATTTAGACTGCTTTCTGTTTTGCTGAAGGACTCTGATTACATGAAGTATTGAATTCTTTGTTGACAATAATTTTTTCAGGGTATTGAAGCTAGATTTTTCCATGGTCTTCTGGCTTCAAATGGAGCTGTTGAGAAATTAGCCCCCAGTCCAATTGCTGTTTCTTTGTAGATTTTCTGTCTTCTTACTCTGGATGCTTTCAGGATAGCTTTTTTTTTCTTTGGCGTTTCATATATTTTTTTCAAGTTTATCGATGTATAATTTACATGTAGTAATATGAGGGGTCTTCAAAAAGTTCATGGAAAGATTCATACTATCTAATTCCATTTTTCTGCGAACTTTTAAAAGTACCCTCATATTTACCCTTTGTAGCTGTACAGTTCTACTAATACTGACAAACTGACACAGTCATTTAACCACGACCGTCAAGATATAGAATATTTTCGTCATCCTAAAGAATTCACTTGTGCCCTTTGTAGTCAGTTGCCTCCTCACATTCTAGCTCCTGGTTCCTGTAGTTTTGCCTTTTCCAAAATGTCACATAAGTGGAACCGTGTAGCATGTTGCCTTCTAACTTTGGCTTATTTTACTTAGTATAATGCTTCTGAGAGTCCTTCATGCTGTTGTATGTATCATTTGTCGTTTTTTGTTTTGTTGTTTTTATTGTCGAATAGGATTTCTTTGTATAGGTGTGCTATATTTATTTTTCCCTTCTCCAATTGATGGACATATTGGTTGCCTCCAGTTTTGGGTGATTATGAATAAAGTCACTGTAAACATTCATGTAAAGGTTTTCATTTAAATACGTGTCTTTGTTTTTCTCAGGAAAATATATATGAAGGAGATTTCCTGGTTATTTAGTGTATCAGTTTCCAAAGATTGCTATAACAAATTGTAACAAACTTGGTGACTTTAAACAACTGAAATTTTTTCTTTCACTGTTCTGGAGGCCAGAAGTCCATAACCATGATGTGGGCAAAGCTGATATCCTCAGAGGCTGGAAGAGAACATGTTCCACGACTCTCTCCTAGTTTCTGGTGGCTGGTGGCTGGTGGCTGTGGTCAATCCTTGATGTTCCTTAGCTTGTAGCCACCTCGCTCCAGTCTCTGACTCTATTTTCACATGGACTTCTCCTCTGCAAGTCTGTCTCCCCCTCCCTCTGCCTCTCTCTTATAGGGATACACGTGATTGCATTTAGGGCCCTCTGGAATAATCCAGAATAAACTTGTCTTAGTCCACTTTGTGTTACAATAACAGAATGCCTGGGACTGTGTAATTTATAAAGCACAGAGATTTATTTCTTACAGTTCTGGAGTCTAGGAGGTCAAGGTCAAGGAGCCCACATCTGGCGAGGGCCTTCTTGGTGCGTCGTTCCACGGCAGAAGGTAGAAGGCCTAGAGTGTGCTTAAGAGCAGGAGAGCGAGAGGGGGCTGAACTCACTTTTGTAAGAAGCCTGCTTTCTCAATAACTAACCCACTCACGTGGATAATGTGACATTCATCACAAGGAGCCCACATCTGGCGAGGGCCTTCTTGGTGCGTCGTTCCACGGCAGAAGGTAGAAGGGCTAGAGTTTGCTTAAGAGCAGGAGAGCGAGAGGGGGCTGAACTCACTTTGTAAGAAGCCTGCTTTCTCAATAACTAACCCACTCACGTGGATAATGTGACATTCATCAACTCATCTTATTAAGCCCCACCTCCCAACACTGTTGCATTGGGGATTAAGTTTCCAGCACATGAACTTTGGGGCACACCTTCAAACCATAGCACTTCTCCTTTGAAGATCCTTAACCTAATCATATTTCTTGCCATATACGGTAATATTGACTCTTTTGCCATATGAAGTAATATCCACAGGTTCTGGGGATTAGCATGTGGACATATCACTCTAAGGGTCTTTTTTCAGCCTACCAGATAAAGTGAGTGTACGGCGACTTTGTAAGAAAATGCCAAACTGTTTTCCAAAGTGGCTGTGCCATTTTTCCTTCCCACTAGCAGTGTATAAGAATTCCACTTGCTCCACATCCTTGCCAGCATTTGATATTGTCAAATTATAGTTTTTGTTTTGTTTTTTAGCCATTCTAATAGGTGTGTAGGGTTAACTCATTGAGTTTTAATTTTAATTTCCCTAATAACTAATGATATTGACCCTATTTTATGTACTTATTTGCCATAGGTGTATCTTCTTTCATGAAGCATATGTTCAAATCTTTTGTCCATTTTAGAAGTTAGGTTGTTTATTTATTATCGGGTCTTACAGATCTGAATATATTCTGGTTACAGTCCTTCATCAGACATGTGTTTTGCACAAATTTTCTCTTAGTGTGTGGCTTGTCTTTTCATTTTCTTGTTTTTTTTTTTTTTTTAATAGGTCTTAATAGGTCTTTTAACAAATAATTTAAAAATTGTGGTGAAATCTAATTTGTTAGTTTTTGTGTGTGTGGTTTATGCTTTTTGTTTCCTTTCAAAGACTCACCAAAGGTCACCAAGATTTTCCTCTATTTTTTTCTGTGAATGTATAGTTTTAGAGCCTTCTTTAAGTCTATAATCCATTTCAAATTAATTTTTGTATATAGTATGAGCTATTTGTCAAGGACTGTTTGTTTGCATGTGGGTGTTAAATTGCTCTGGCATTAGTAGGTGAAAGACTATTTATTCTCCATTGAACTACTAAGTACTTTTGTTGAAAATCACTTAACCATATTTTTATGGTTCGGTTTCTGGATGTCTTTTCATCATTACTGTGCTCTCCGTTTGGCGTAGCTATGTAGTACGTTTTGAAATCAAATAATATAACTCCAAATTTGTTCTTTTTAAAAACCGTTTTAACTACTCTAGTTCCTTTGCTTTTCCATACAAATTTTAGAAATAAGCTGCTTGATTTCTATAAAGAAAGCTGCTGGGATTTTGATTATGATGTGGTGAACCTGGAGATCAATTTTGAAAAAAACTGACATCTTACAATATGGACACATTGTTTCTTTCCATTTATTTAGATATTCTTTGATTTCTCTCATCTGTGCTTTGAAGTTTTCAGCATATAAATTTTGCACATTGTTCTTGGTAATAAGTGGTACTCTAAAAAACATTTTTAAAATGTTAATTTCTGTTGTTCACTGGGCGAGTTGTGGTTGATAGTCCCAAGCACCTTCCCCCAATGGGGAGTCTGGTTAATTGGAGGACTTTCATTGGGCCAGGCATCCTCACAGGTTGGGGCAAACAAATGTGCAAGTAAAAGTTGGAGCAAAAATGAATCATTCAACACGTAAGAGATGAGAAAATTGAAGTTTCCGAAAGAAAGCTGAGACAGCTTGACAGGAGAGACAGTGTGGATGGGTGCTGAATGTGAAGGACTGAGAGATTGGATTTGGAGAACAGACATGTCTAACATGGGTTTTATAGTTATCGAGGGGTCTTCAATGCAGCCCCCTGTCTCTCCTCTGCAGAGAAGTCCAGATCAATTACTAAAGTTGTGTGAGGTGTAGAGGAGACTTGAAGATGTGCCATGTTCCGTGTCTGAGTGTAGGTGCAGAGATAAATAGCAGATATGGACATTGGGGACAGGAAATGAGTCAACGGCTGATATTTGGGTTGTGGGGATGATAATACAGCTGACAGCTGCCAAGTCTTACATTTTTCTACCCACCATGACAATGACCCTCCCTGTGATTCTAACTCAGTGCAGTGAGGTGGGCAGGGAAGATGGTGCAGATAAGGAGACCAGGGCACAGAGACTCTGTTGCCTGGCGAAGATCATGAGCCCCTGTTGTCTGGACACCCAGCTCAGTGTCCTTTCCCTTCCTCCACACTGCATCCATCGACCTGCCTCTTGTCAGCTGCACAGAAAGAGCCCAGTTGCTTATTGTACAAAGAGCAGCAACATTAAAGTGGGAAAATTTCTTTCAAGTCCAGGGCACTAAAGAATATGGCCAACAAACTAATCCACTTAAAATGCAAATTCCACTGACACTAATAAGCAATATATATACACATGCATTTACACATGCTAATGAGCAGAGTGGAGCCCAGGACTTCCCACCACAGCACTGTGCACACGATAACTGCACTAGAGACACTCTATCACGGTGGAGCCGAGAGGCTGTCTCTCACCCCTCCTTGCCAGGCTCGGTCCTTCTGGATACTCAGGAGTCTCTGGTGGCATACCTGGCCCTGCAGACACCAGAGCATCACCCAGGTTCAAGGCTCCCTATTAAGCTGTGTGACGTGGCATAACTCACGCCACCTCTCTGAGCCTCGACTGCTCGCACTGCTAATCTACCCCTACCTGCCTACTGAAACCTCCCTCAACATTCAAAGGTGCAGCCGGGTCTTCCAGAAAGCCCTTGGTCATCATCAAAGCCCACACCTGGACTCAGAGCCAGCACTATCACTCAGTCATCTCAGATTCACCATTCAGCAGGGGACCCATGGTTTTCAAAACAGACCCTTTCCTGGAAGATCTCTAAGCTCCTGCCACCATCATGCTTTCCCTTCAAAGTGTTTGGGATTCCTGGCAAGCAGATAATATTTGAGGACTTTGCCATTGGTGGCTGCAGCCAAGGATGGAGGTGAAAAAAAAAAGCTCCTCACAGGAAGGTGACAATCCCTGATTATGCTCAGGCAGCACAGGTATCCGTCCAGCAGCAATGACAGATGACCTTTTCACGCACTTAAAATTTCAATTACAAGTGTCCACATTATGTTATTATCAAAACTTTTTTTGTGTGTGGCTATTTTGAATGGAAATCTTTTAGAATTATTTTGCACATTCGGCTGCCTTCCTAAAGGATGCTGAGCTCTGAAGTCCTCATGATAAACATCATTTTTTAGAGGTCTGTGTGACCATGTGGACCCTCCTGGGACCAGTGGGATTCATAGCTCTCCCAGCCCCTACACTCAGTAATCACATTTAGTTCTCTTGTAACCTAAATGTCCCTAGACCTTTGGGGGAAGAGAAATGAGAAAAGCAACAAAATAGTATATTTTCATTTTATTTGTTTTCAGAATTATATATGCCAACATATCGGAAGTTATCTCTTAATGATGGTTCATGGGCTGTTTTGCACACCAACAAATATTTTCCTACCACATTTATTTAAATGTTGGCATGGCATTTCATTCTATGGTTGTACCACAGGTTGCCGAACTTGTCTCCTGGTAGGTTGCTTTTCAGTTATTTCTCCGCTATAGATAATGCTCTGACAAACCTCCTTGCACATGCATCTCTGTACACACTTATTAGAAAAATTTCTAGAAGTTAAACTGCTAGATCAAAGGGCATGCATATGGAAGATTTTGCTACCTGATTTCAAATTGTCCTCTAGTGTCTTTGCATCGACTTTCTCTCCCACCGTAGGGTATGAGGCTACAGCTTCTCAAAGGTTATGCTTCATCTCTCCTGCCCCTGTTCTGAGTCCAGTGGGAGTGGTGCTGTCCTCAGACCCTATGGCCCCACTTCTCTGCTCTCTTTTCAGTACCTGCAGTTCTATGTGCACAGCTAACTCCCAATAAATATTTGTGGCTTATTGAATGAGAGCTCCATCTCTCCAGCCCCAGCCCACCTCCTGGCACTCCCGGAGCGATCCTGTCCTCCTCCTCCAACAGAGGCAGATAATAGATGGCTCAGAGCCCACCTCAGCCTCGGTCTCTGTGTGGTGATGAGGGGCAGGATAAATGAGAAGCGATCAGCAATATTTCCTGGAAGTGGGAAATGGCAGAATCTATCACTCCACACCAGTGTCCCCACAGACTCCGAGGGAGCTGTCTGGGTGAGCCGCGGCGTGGGTCAGGGCTGGGGGCCGTGGCCAGCGGGGAGGCGTCAAGGGGCCCGGGATGCCAGCGGGGCGCCAGGCAAACTCAGTTCCCAACCTCCGAGCAGGAAGTAGACTTGCAGCCACCTGGGGTAAAGCTAAAAATTGCAAGTTTCTGCACAATCAATCTCTGGCTCAACATAGCTCACCAGGCAGGGGTGTGTGGGGTGGGGGGTGTGGAAGACAGAGACAGGGGAGGAGGGGGAGGCTAGACAGCCGCCTTTGATGAATACCCAGAACAAATTCACACTCAAACCTTGGGGGGTTGTTCCGGTGTTTTATTTACCTCCTCCCTCCTCTCCATCTCCCTCCCCCCCAATCCTTTCATCCTCAGGCTCACCCTGGGGCCCCAGGTGAGGTCGGAAATGCCAGCTAGTCTCCAGCTACTCACAGCTGGAAGTTCTCCCCCTTCTGCTTTTCTTTGTGGTTGTCGTTCCTGCAGCAGAAAGACTGGACTTCTCTATCCCCAGGCTGAGCCCTGCGGAGGAGGCCGCAGTGGCCATGAACCAGCTCTGAACTCAGGCTCCTGCAGCCAGGCCTCCAAGACTTCGGGGAAGTAGCAGTTCCAGTCATTTCTGATGCCAAAGGTCCTGAGCTGGTCTTGTGTGGTGGGTTGATCGTATGAACAGCCCTGGGAATGGCCTCTCTGTATCTAAGTCCTTTGGGAGTGACCTCCCACACAAGAGTCTCAACTTGGTCATGTGACTTGCTCTGGTCCACGGGACAATAGCAACCTTGACTCAAGCAGAGCTTGCAAATGTACTTGTTCATTTCCCCCATGGGAGCACGCCCGGGCTAGCTTGCTGGGGGATGTGAGAGGCACATGTCGTGAGAGCCGAGTTGTCACAACCCTGCTCATTCTGGACCAGCCAGTCACTGACTGATCACATTAGTGAGCCCAGCTGAGCTCAACCTGCCAGCTGATCCCATTAGTGAGCCCAGCTGAGCTCAGCCCTGTTGTACTGTAGACTCACAAGGAATAACCAACGGTTGTTGTTTTTAAGCCACTAAGACTTGGGATGCTTGGGATGCAGCAATAGTTAACTCATATCTATATGCTTGTATTAGACAGGGTTCCCCAGAGAGACAGAACCAGTAGGATATGTATGTGAATATATGAGGGGGTTTATTAGGGGAATTTGTTCATGTGATTGTGAAGGCTGAGGAGTCCCACAATAGGCCATCTGCAAACTGGATGCCGGTAGCGTGGCTCAGTCTGAGTCTGGAAGCCTCAGAACCAGGGAAGCCAGTGGAGTCCTTGGTGTAAGTCCTGGAACCCAAAAGCTGAAGAGTCTTGAGTTCAGATGTCCACGAACAGGAGAGCAGCGTGTATCCCAGCTGCAGTGGATAGAGAGAGATTTGCCTTTTCTTCTGTTTTTGTTCTCTCCCAGACCTGAGCAGATTGGATGGTTCCTGCTTGTACTGAGGGAGGATCTTTCCAGTCCACTCAGGCTCACATGCTAATCTCTTCTGCAGACTCCCTCATGGACACACCTAAAAAGATTGCTTTACCAGGTTTCTAGGTATTCCGTAATCTAATCAAGTTGAGAGTTAGAATTAGCCTTCACAGGTCCACCCCCTTTCAACTTGGTGTCTGTACTTATCTCCTTAAGCCATACTTAATCTTCAAATGGGACATTAACGTAATAATTAGGCCTAAATTGATGCAACTATCCCATGCATTAATCCCTTTCCCAGAAGAGGAGGTAATGATATTAGTTGATGTTTACTTTTCTCCTGATATCCCATGACTTAAATGCAAATATTATGATGTAAAGTTAATATTTAAATATTGATATAAAGTAAATAATAATTATGGTACATGATAAAGAATAAGGCATGGAAACAATAATTGCTTAATATATGTACAGATATACATGTAATTGCTATATATATGTATATGTACAGACATATTCTTAACACAATAGGGAGGATAATTATAATCCTTATTTCTGTAACTGGTCATGGGGTTGAAGCTGGTATTTATAACTCCCTTCTTCTACTACCCAGTCTGTATTCCCTTTGCCTTCAGCGAGCAGCTCAGCTGGTTGTGGTTCTTTAAGTGACGAGATAACCAAAACTTCATCCCTTGCAGAGTGTGGGTCTTTTGTAGAATATTGCCTGGATTTGGTTGTTGCAATTTCCCACTGACCTTAATCACAGGGCGTGGTAGTTCTAAGAGACGTCCTAAGGGATCTCTTGTATTCCAGATATGATCTTCCTCACCTCCATTGGGAGGTAGTAGTCCAACTTCCCCTTGGTAGTCTGGGTCAATCACCCCAGCCAACATCCTAACTCCTTTCTCAGCCTGTTGACTCAGAGGCATGAGGAGCCCAAAGTGGCCAGGTGGCAGCCTTAACTTCCAGATCAATGGGATCATGTTTGTGTCTCCTGATAGAAGCATTCCTTCCCCTGGAACAAAGACCTCTAGACCAGCAAAGCAAAAGATCATGGGGACAGGAAGCAAAAATTTTGCGAGTAGGTCCCTAGGGGTAGTGGTGAGTGGTGCCACTTCTATTTCTACCCCTCGATCCTGGACCCATGAATCCTGGCTAAGGGAGAAATAGTTCCATATACTGGGTGCTGATTTAGAGCATAAACAACCTTCTGGAGAACCTTGCTCCAACTCTGCAGAGTATTGTCACCTAGCTGGCACTGCAACTGTGACTTCAAAAGGCCATCCCCCCGTTCTGTCAGACCAGCTGCTTCAGGATGATGGGGAACATGGTAAGACCAGCAAATCCCATGAGCAGGAGCCCACTGCTGCACTTCTTTAGCTGTGAAGTGAGTTCCTTGGTCAGAAGCCATGCTATGTGGATACCATGACAGTGAGCAAGGTATTCTGTGAGTCCACGGATGGTAGTTTTGGCAGAAGCATTGCATGCAGGGAAGGCAAATCCATATCCAGAGTAAGTGTCTATTCCAGTAAGGACAAAACGCTGCCCCTTCCATGATGGAAGCTGTCCAATGTAATCAACCTGCCACCAGGTAGCTGGTCCATCACCCTAGGAATGGTTGCTATATCACGGACTCAGTGTTGGTCTCTGCTGCTGGCAGATTGGGCACTCAGCAGTTGCTATAGCCAGGTTGGCATTAGTGAGTGAAAGTCCATGTTGCTGAGTCCATGCATAACCTCCATCCCTGCCACCATGGCCACTTTGCTTAGGAGCCCACTGGGCAATGACAGGGGTGGCTAGAGAAAGAGGCTGAGTAGTATCCACAGAACAGGTCATCCTGTCCACCTGATTATTAGAGTCCTCCTCTAGGACCAGCCTGTGGCTTACTTGGGAGAGTGTGGTGCTGATGGTGCCAGGGCCGTGGGTTCGGATCCCTATATAGGGATGGCCGGTTGGCTCACTTGGGAGAGCGTGGTGCTGACAGCACTGAGTCAGGGGTTGGGATCCCCTTACCGGTCATCTTAAAAAAAAAAAAGTCCTCCTCTACTGAGATCAGCCTTTGATAGGCATTCACATGGGAAACAAATATCTTCACATTCTATGCCCACTTGAAGAGGTCTCTCCACATACCTCTTCCCCAAATTCCCTTCTCACCGATTTTCCAATTATTTTCCTCCCTCGTCCCTGACCATCGAGCCAAACCATTGGCTACAGCTCATAAATCAGTATATAATCACACATCTGGCCATTTCTTCTTCCAAGCAAAGTGCACAAACAGGTGCACTGCCTGAAGTTCTGCCCATGGAGATCTCCCCTCAGCTCTACCTTCCAGGGATGTCCCAGAGAGGGGTGCAGTGCCACAGCTGTCCACTTATGGGTGGTTCCTGAATATCATGCAGAACCGTCTGTAAACCAGGCCCTAGTCTTCTCTTCCTCTGTCAGCTGATCATAGAGATCTCCCCATG
>NW_007729093.1:52685-53978 GCF_000696425.1 Galeopterus variegatus
TATAATCACACATCTGGCCATTTCTCTTTCCAAGCAAAGTGCACAACCAGGTGCACTGCCCAAAGTTCTGCCCATTGAGATCTCCCCTCACCTCTACCTTTCAGGGATGTCCCAGAGAGGGGTGCAGTGCCCCAGCTGTCCACTTATGGGTGGTGCCTGCATATCATGCAGAACCATCTGTAAACCAGGCCCTAGTCTTCTCTTCCTCTGTCAGCTGATCATAGAGATCTCCCCATGAGGCCACAGGTGCAGGCTGGGAGAGAAGGCAGTGTAGCAGGAGTAGGAACCAGGGGCATTTGGCCACTTCTTCATGTAACTTACTCGTGACTTCAGGACCCACTTGGGCCCAATCACGTATATCCCACTTCCATTTGATGATGGAGTGCTGCTGTGCATGCCCAGCCTTATGGATTGCTGGGTCACATAACACCCAGTTCGTGATGGGCAGCTCAGGTCGCACGGTAACTTGGTGGCCCATTGTCAAGCATTCAGTTTCTACTAAGGCCCATAGCAGGCCAAGAGCTGTTTCTCAAAAGGAGAGTAGCTATCTGCAGATGATGGCAGGGCCTTGCCCTGAAATCCTAAGGGTCTCTGCTGTGATTCACCTAGAGGGGCCTGACAAAGGCTCCAGACAGCATGCCTGTCTGCCACTGGCACCTCAAAGACCATTGGGTCTGCTGGATCATGTGGCCCAAGGGACAGAGCAGCTTGCACAGCAGCCTGGACCTGCTGCAGAGCCTACTCCTGCTCTGGGCCCCACTCAAAACTTGCACCTTTTCAGTTCACTCTGTAGATGGGCTGGAGTAACACACCCAAGTGAGGAATGTGTTGCCTCCAAAATCCAAATATACCCACTAGGGGCTGTGCCTCTTTCTTGGCAGTGGGAGGGGACAGATGCAAGAACTTATCTTTCACCTTAGAAGGGATATCTCGACATGCCCCATGCCATTGGATCCCTAGAAATCTAACTGTGGTAGAAGACCCTTGAATTTTAGTCAGATTTATTTTCCATCTCTGACACACAAATATCTTACCAATAAGTCCAGAGTAATTGCTACTTTATGCTCAGTAGGCCCAGTCAGCATAATGTCTTTAATGTAAAGGACGAGTGTAATGTCTTGTGGAAGGGAAAGATGGTCAAGATACCTGCAAAATAAATTGTGACCTAGGGCTGAGAGTTGATATACCCCTGAAGTAGCACAGTGTAGTTGTATTGCTGGCCTTACCAGCTAAAAGCAAACTGCTTCCAGACAGGGATAGAGAAAAAGGCATTTGCCAGATCAATAGCTGCAT
>NW_007729093.1:54504-79093 GCF_000696425.1 Galeopterus variegatus
AAAGCAAACTGCTTCCAGACAGGGATAGAGAAAAAGGCATTTGCCAGATCAATAGCTGCATACCAGGTATTCAAAGATGCATTAATTTGTTCAAGCAATGAAACCATATGTGGCACAGCAGCTGAAGTTGGAGAACCACTTGGCTAAGCTTACTATAATCCACTGCCATTTTCCAGGATCTTTCTGTCCCTTCACAGGCCAAATAGGAGAGTTGAATGGGGAAGCAGTGGGAATCTTTCAAGTCCTCGGTAATAGCACTAATCTCTACAATCCCTCCAGGGATGGGTATTGTTTCTGATTTACATTTTCCTAGAGGCAGCTCTAATGGCTTCCATTTCACTTTTCCCACCATAATAGTCCTCACAGCTGAGCCCAGCCCTGTTGTCCTGTAGACTCACAGGACATAATTAATGGTTGTTGTTTTTAAGCTGGTAAGATTTGGGATGCTTGCGATGCAGCAATAGTTAACTGATATATCTCCCTTATGTTATACGTGAAAAGCCATTCCAGAGATGAGGCTGAAGGAAGCCAGGCTGGGCCCTAGATGTGTCAACTGGAGAAGTCACGCTACATCTCTGATGCTAACTTTCCATTTGTGAAATGGGCCTGGGGTTGTTCTATGAAGATCCAGTAAAGCAAATAGAGGCACTGTGAGTTGTTAGGGTCCTCTTAAATTCTACTTATTCCCAGCATTTTAGATTTTACTGATTTTCATCAAAGTGCATAAATAACACACACTCCCTAAAGATAACAAAATAATAGTCCAGAAAGTTAAAATTTCGGCTTTACTACTACCTGGTCCCACTCCAGTTTCATTCCCTAGAGGTAACCATTTTTAATTTGATGTGGAATGTGCCAGATATTTTTTAATGCACACACACAAATGTAGGTATAATTCTTTATTTTACAAAATTGGAATAATGATAAAATATTGTTCTGAGAACTACTTCTTTTACTTAATGGGCCTCTGACAAGTCTTTTTTTTATTTGACAGCAGCATAGTATTTCAGGGCCTGGAGACTATAATTTAGCCACATCCCTGCTAGACTGCTAGATTGGTTCAAATTTTGTTACTATAACTGAAAGGAACTTCTTTGTATGTAACATCTTTGCATACTTTGGGTGATATTTCTGTGGGAAACATACCTAGAACTTCTCAGCCAAGGGTCATGCTTACTTTTCTCATTTTTGATGCATATTGCCAAACTGCCCTCCAAAAAGAGTGGCCTGCATAAGAATGTCTGTCTCTCCGCACCCTCACCAGCCCCAGCCAGTATCAAACTCGTAAAATTTTTGCTGATCTGATAGGGAAAGAAAAGAATACCTGTTTTAAATTATTTTTATTGTGAGTGAGACTGAAATAGTTTTAGATATTCATTGGCAATTTGCATGTCTTTTTTGGTGAACTGCCGGTTTGTATAATTTGACTATTGTCTCTATCTGCCTGTGATTGCTTTCTTATTGAATATGGCAGGTCTTTATATATTATGGCTATAAACTCTTTGTCATATATCTCCCCAATTTTTCTAAATTCATTGTGTCTTTGCCTCTTAGACAACCTCATTAAAAACTCAAAATTATGGGTCTTAATTCATCCCCCAGGCATTTACTGTCTCTATTTAAATATTGTAGTTGGAAGACAGAAACCTTAGAAATGTGTGGAGAAGCAGGACGTGAGAACGTACTCTCTGAACTCACTTGCATCCTTACCAGCAGCACTTAAAGAACTTAAAGGCCTCTGTGGGATCAGCTTTGGGGATGATAGAGTTAGGGGTTACAGTAAATGCTTTTGCTATCCCATCCCGTAACCTCACGGCACACCTCAAAGTTCACCTGCAGCTGTACTTTGAAGTTCACCTGCACTATCTATACTGACGGCCTCCTACCTCAAGCATCTGTGGCTCTCTGATGTTGTGCTTCAGAGCTTTCCGCAGTGCCTTAAGAGCTTGCACAGCCTGTGCGACATGTGTGCAGGGCAGCCTAATGTGCCCAGGAATTTGATATCTCAGAGGTAACCCTCAACCAAGGCGGGATGGTGGAGCTCAATGCTGTAGCTTCACCATCCCTTGGGGAGACACTCCTGAGTGGTCCCCAGTGGGGCTGAGGTTTGGTTGCCTACAGGCATACACTGTTTACTGCTTTCTCTCTCCTGTCTCACCTTCTCTACCCAGTGACTTACACTTCCTGGCATCGCCCTCCAAATCAGCCACCTTCTGAAACATGGAATGCAGGAGACGTCAGAGAGAAACTTTGATTCTGAAGCTGGTTCTGAGGCTTTCATTGGGGGTATCACTTTTTGAGCCCCAGCAACAGAAAGAGACTTCTGGAAAGCTGGATTTGTTCTTGGCTGGCCAGAAAAGAGACAGCATTTAGGTCAACAGTCCCCAATAGGCATCCCCGAGAGAGACAGCCCCCTCCTGAGAGGACCACCTGGGTGGGCCTGAGCTTGGCTGAGTAGCCAGACTAGCAGGGCTCCATCACCACATCCTGGGTCTGGGGTTCCTCAGGCAAAAAGCACCCACCAGTCCTTCCTAACAAGATCGCTAAAAACCTTTCACACATGATGACGCAAAGAGAGTGGAAGCCCATGACTTCAAACGCAGCATTATAATCAAAGCATCAGACAGTGGGATCGCCACGGCCTACAGGCCTGAACCACTTTCCTGGAAGGTCTGGGGAGCAAAGAATGTCTTGTTACTAAATGGCATTTGCTCAGGAAGTCCTAGCCCCAGGAAGCTTTTTTTTTTTTTTTTTTTTTGCAGGAACTTCATTCCAAGACAGGAAAGAAAGTGGGTTCCAATCATGTAGAATGCCCAGCCCCCCTCCAGCATGTCCCATGACTCTGTAGAGCTGGTGGGAGTCTCGTGGCCTAAGCTATTTCTTCAGGTCCCCTGTTGTTACGCAGCCTGTTTTCTTTCTCCCTCATCCACCCTGCAACTCCCTTTCCAGCCTCCCTCCTCCCCCAGCTGCTTAGGGAACCCAACCTTCTTTTTACTTTATGATGCACAGTGAGTCAATGTTTCTCTGTCTCCATCTTCTCCCATCTAGAGGTACCCACCGGCCAACAAGCCCATTAAGGTGTTTTCTTAAACAAAAGGAAGAGTAAATCTTCCATTGCCCTTGAGTAAAAAGGCTCTAATGTAGCCGCTTTAAAAAGTAGCAGTTTCTGGCATTCTCCTTGGCTACACCTGCAAAGCACTTACTGGCTGCCGGGCTCTGAGCGAGCCCTGGTCACCGGGGAGCTATCGGTAAGATAGGCAGGTGGGGTGCCCAGACGGGCCTCCGGCTTACTGTGGGCATGGGGACATGGTGGCGGGGTACTGGTGGGGAGGAGGTGTGGGATGGATTCTTGGAGTCCTGCTCCTTTCTCCTTTTTCTTGGGGGATCCAGCTGGCTTTTGACAATCTCCTCACTGCCTTGCCAGAAGCAGACTTCTCCAAAGCCAAAGGCAGATCTTGGGAAGCACCAGCTGACCTGCCCAAGCCAAAGCCAGCAGCCTCCATGGGAAGGACGAGTGGGAGGAGGCCTGGGTGACCTTGGCCAAGTCACCTCCCTTCACCTGTTCTCCCAGCTGGCCTGGAGCTCCCTTGGCTGTGGAACTGAACATCTGGAAAGGTGGGAAAATGAAATAGAGCTGGTAACCACCCTGGAGAGAAGCCAACAGAGCTTCCCAGCCCCCTGCAGGACCCAGGCCACCACCCGGGCTCACAGTATCTGCCACCTAATTGCAGATGGCGGTGGGGCGGGCCCAGCAGGGAGGGCAGGGCAGGAAGGGAGGCTGGAGCATCAGGGCCAGGAATCCGCCACCTCCTTAATGAGGAAATAATTCAGTTAGCTCGGATTTCCCTGTCAGCAGCTTTTATTGAATGCAGGCGCAGCCACGCTATTAGGGACATGAAGAGAAGCTCAGAAGCGGCGGTGGGGACGGCAAGGGGAGGCAAGCGGGACAGTGAGGCAAGTTGTTAAGCAGATTAGGAGGTGGGGAATGAGTGAAATAAAAGAGAAAGAGCGAAAATGGGGCCACAGAGAAGGCAATCACGCACAAAGCCGCCTGGACGAGGCGACGGCAGGGGGCTGCGTCTGGCCTGCGCCTCTATTGTGCTCCGCTCGCCTCATCAGGAGCTCATACAATCGGCCTCATGTGGAAGGCCGGCCAGCCATTCAGCCCTCCCCATCCCCACGCCTTGCAGAGAATGGAGCTGCACAATAGCCGCGCTGAAATAAATAATAACACAGGCAGTCCGAGGTCAGCAGGCTCCCAGACACGGAGGCAAAGTGAGGTGCTTGGCTGCAGTGGCCCCCGAGGCACAGCTGTGGCCTGTCAGGAGCCCAGGGGGCCCTCTGGACAGGGGTGCAGGGTGGGAGTCCTGGTCAGTTAATTCTCTATGTCATGGCTGCTGATAATAGTGGATACTGTGAATCATTATGAGTCATAACACTAGTTACCATTTCTTTTATTCAGGAAGTATGGATTGGGCACCTGCCACATGCCAGGCACTGTTCTGGGCTTGGAGGGCACAGTTGTGAACAAATGTGTCCTTGACTCTGAAACTTAACAAATCCATCATTTATCATGCAGTTTCAAGTACTTTTGTCTGTATCAACTCTCAGTGATCCTGTTAAGGTGTTATTATCCCTATTAGATTGGGAAACTGAGTCTAAGAGAGGTTAAATCAAAGGTCAGCAACTTAGGGTCAAATATGGCCAGCTTCCTGTTTGTGTAAATAAAGTTTTATTGGAACAGGGCCACACCCACTCATTTATGTGTTGCCTGTGGCTGCTTTCTAGTTACAAGGGTAGAGCGGAGTAGCTGCAACAGAGACAGCATGGCCCACAGAGCCTAAAATATTGACCCTTAAGTCCTTGACAGAAAATGTTTGCCGATCTCTGGGTTAAATGGCCTGTTCAAAGTTACAGAAGCAGAAAGAAACAGAGCTGGTATACAATCTGCAGCAATGGGGGACCTTAAAAGGCCCTAAATGGGGTAAGGCAGGCAGGGCAGTGTGTTGGGGGGAGGGGAGACAGTAGAATCAGCCAGCCTGGTCCAGCTCAATACTGGGTGGTGAGAGGGACAGGCCGGAGCACCCAGGCAATTGAGTGGGGATAGTCTCCAGGGAAGTAAGGTTCTTCTTGACCCACTCAGCAACAGCCCTGCCTGCCAGGACTCAGCCTTTCCTGGCTGGAGAAAGACTGAGTAAGATCTTCACTTCTGCCACACCCACTGCAGGCTTCAGTCCAGCAAGCTCTGGGCCAGCCTGTCCAAGATGGCTCTGACCAGGCCTGCAGGTGGACTCTGGCAGGTTTCCCTGTGTTCTCTCCACTCCTCTTTCAGACCAGGTGGTATCCTCTGGACAGGAATTTGCTTCAGGCTTTCCTACCCAGGCTAGACTGGCTGCATGGTTAATGCTCAGCTGAAGCCCGAGAGGGCCACGTGTATGACCAAGGATGGGTGGGAATGCCTGGCTCCAAGCCCTGATGGATGGCAGGGCTCTCAGTCCATGTTGCTGCTCCTGCTGGTGGTAATCACATCACAGGAGCTTGAAGCCCACAACATGCAATGAATCCAACTGGAAAACTGTAGGCTGTGGCACTTCCGAGATGGGGAACACCTGCCTTCTTGAAACATATGGTCTAGCAAACGGGATGGGTTTGGGGAGAGGTGGGTGGGACTCGGTGCAGAAAATATTTCCAATGTGTTTGGATGTCCTGGTCAGTTAATTCTCTATGTTATTGCTGATGAGAATAGTGGATACTGTGGATCATTATGAGTCATAACACTAGTTACCATTTATTTTATTCAGGAAGTATGGATTGGGCACCTGCCACATGCCAGGCACTGTTCTGGGCTTGGAGGACACAGTTGTGAGCAAACATGTCCTTGACTCTGAAACTTATCTTCCAGAGAGGAAGACCAAACATCCCCCGATCTAACTGATGCATGATCTAATTTCAGGATGCAGAAGTATCATGAAGAACCAGGCAGGGAATGGGATAGAGCTGAGACCTGGGTGAAACAAGAGAGCCAGCCATGCAAACACCTGGGGAAAGTGTGCCAGGCAGAGGGAACAGCCAATGCAGAGGGCACAAGGTGGGGCAGAACTTGGCGTGTCCAAGGACCAGTGGGAAGCCTGTGCACTGGAGCGGGATGGGCCATCTGGAGGGCAGTGGGAGATGAGATACAGAGGTCAGCAGGAGGCAGGTCACAAGGGCATGGAGACCATGGGGAGGACTTTGGGGGTCATCTAGTGAGGAGGGAGCCCTTGGAGGAGGGAAATAGAGCTTGAGAGTGTAGGCAGATCTGGAGGGGATTTTCTGTAAAGAGGAGCAGGGAGATGTGGTACTAGCCAGAGGGGGCAGTTAGTTATGGTTTTTTCTTTTTAAAGATGGAGCTATTAGTGCATGTTTATGGGCTGACAGAAATGGCCCAGGAGAGAGGGAGGAGGCGATGATGCTAGAGAGAGGGGGACGACTATAGTAGCAAGCCCTGCACGGACGAGAAGAGTCAGGAACAGCCCACGTGCTCCTGGAGCTTGTTCAGAAATGTATTTACATCTCCCGTTTGCATCCTACAACATCCCTATTCCGAGGGTGATCACACACCCAGGTTTTGCTGGGATGATTCCCCACTGTACCTATTTTCTGGTTAACTATAAACAATTCTCACTGTCCCAATTTGGACAATATCTTATGTGGTCATTTTACCTATGAGGTAGGTACTGTTTTTATCCCCATTTTACAGATGAGAACACTGAGGCTGAAGGAGGTGAAATAAGAGGCCCAAGATTGAACAGCCAGTACATAACACTAGGGATGTGAGTCCAAGCCCTCAAGCTCTGAACCCCTGGGGGTAAAAGTTTGGGTCTGAGCACAAGAGCAGACACCAAGAAGCAGAAGATGAACCCTCCTAGGTAGATAAGAGGGTTGGGATAGTAGCTGGGCATTGGAGAGGGGTATCAGAACCTGCCCTCAATCATACATGGCATGGAGGCCGTCTGACTTTCTTGGGTGAGAGCAATAGAGCAAGTAATTTGGTTACAGAGAGGTTGCCATGAGTTTGGTGCATTAAATGCTCTTCCGAAGAATGGAAAGATGGCAAGTAAACAACCTAACAGTTCACCTTAAAGTATTAGAAAAACAAGAATAATCCAAACCCATAGTTAGCAGACGGAAAGAAATAATTAAGATCAGAGCAGAACTAAATGAAATAGAAACGCAAAAAGCAATACAAAAGATCAATGAAACAAAAAGTTGGTTTTTTGAAAATGTAAATAAAATTGACAAAACATTAGCAAGGCTAATGAAAAAAAGAAGAGACAAGACCCAAATAAAAAAATTAGAAATGAAAAAAGTGATAAGTACAACTGATACCTCAGAAATACAAGGAATCATTAGAGACTACTATAAACAACTATATGCCAACAAATGTAAAAATCTGGAGGAATGGATAAATTTCTGGACATACACAAACTACCAAAACTGAGCCAAAGATACAGAAAATCTGAACAGACCAATAACAATAAAAGAGATTTAAGCTGTTATCAGAAGGCTCCCAGCAAAGAAAAGCCCAGGACTGGATGGGCTCACTGCAAAATTCTACCAAACCTTCTAAGAGGAATTGATACCAATTCTCTACAAACTATTCCAGAAGATTGAAACAGAGGCCATTCTCCCAAACTCATTCTATGAGGCAAACATAACCCTGATAACAAAACCAGATAAAGATACAACACAAAAAGAAAACTACAGGCCAATATACTTGATGAATAAAGATGCAAAAATCCTCAATAAAATACTAGCTAACAGAATACAGCAACACATACACAGAATTATACACCATGATCAAGTGGGATTCATCCCAGGGATGCAAGGTGGGTTCAACATATGCAAATCAATAAATGTGATACACCACATCGACAAAATCAAAGACAGAAACCAAATTATCATCTCTATAGATGCTGAAAAAGCATTTGACAAAATTCAACATTCGTTCATGATAAAGTCTATCTACAAATTAGGTGAAGATAGAAAGTATCTCAACACAACTAAAGCCATATATGATAAGCCCACTGCCAGTATCATTCTGAATGGGGAAAAGCTGGAAGCTTTTCCCTTAAAAATAGGAGCTAGACAAGGATGCCCTCTCTCACCACTCCTATTCAACACAGTGTTGGAAGTACTAGCCAGAGCAATCAGAGAAGAGAAGGAAATAAAGGGCATCCAGATCAGAAAAGATAAAGTCAAACTGTCCCTGTATGCAGATGATATGATCCTATATATCAAACAGCCTAAAGCTGCTACAAAAAAAAAAAAAAAACCTCTTAGACTGGATAAATGATTTCAGCAAAGTTGCAGGGTAAAAAATCAATACACAAAATTCCATAGCATTTCTATATTCCAACAGTGAACATGAAGAAAAAGAAATCAAGAAAGCTAGCCCACATACAATAGCCACCAAAAAAATAAAATACTTAGGAATGAAGTTAACCAAGGCTGTGAAAAATCACTACTATGAGAACTACAAACCACTGTTGAAATTAGAGAGGACACAAGAAGATGGAAAGATATCTCCTGCTCTTGGATTGGAAGAATTAACATTGTGAAAATGTCCATACTACCCAAAATGATCTACAGATTCAATGCAATCCTCATCAAAATTCCAATGACATTTTTCTCAGAAATGGAAAAAACTATCCTAACATTTATATGGAATAACAAAAGACCATGAATAGCCAAAGCAATCCTGATTTAAAAAAATAAAGCTGGAGGCATAATACTACCTGACTTTAAACTATACTACAAAGCTATAATAGCCAAAACAGCATGGCACTGCCATAAAAACAGACACGTGGATCAATGGAATAGAATAGAGAATCCAGAAATCAACCCATACACCTACAGCCACCTGATCTTTGACAAAGGCACTGGGGAACAGATTGCCTCTTTAGCAAATGGTTATGGGAAAACTGGATATTCACATGTAGGAGAATGAAACTAGACCTGTGCCTCTCACCATATACCAAAATCAACTCAAATGGATTAAAGAATTAAACATACATCCCAAAACAATAAAACTCCTTAAAGAAAACATAGGGGAAACACTACAGGAAGTAGGATTGGGTACAGGCTTCATAAATATGACCCTCAAAGCACAGGCAACCAAAAGAAAAATAAACAAATGAGATTATATCAAACTAAAAAGCTTCTGCACAGCAAAAGAATCAATTAACAGAGTGAAAAGACAACCAACAGAGTGGGAGAAAATATTTGCAAAATATACATCTGACAAAGGATTAATATCCAGAATATACAAGGAACTCAAACAACTTTACAAAAAAAATACAACCCAATTAAAAAATGGGCAAAGGAGCCAAATAGGCATTTCTTAAAGGAAGATATATGAATGGCCAACAGGCACATGAAAAAATGCTCAACATCACTCAGCATCCGGGAAATGCAAATCAATACCACTTTGAGATACCATCTCACTCCAGTTAGGATGGCTAATATCCAAATGACTGAGAATGATAAATGCTGGCAAGGTTGTGGAGAAAAAGGAACCCTCCTACACTGTTGGTGGGACTGCAAAATGGTGCAGCCTTTATGGAAAATGGTATGGAGGTTCCTCAAACAATTACAGGTAGATCTACCCTATGACCCAGCTATTCCACTGCTGGGAATATACTCAGAGGAATGGAAATCATCATGTCAAGGGATACCTGTATTCCCATGTTTATTGCAGCACTATTTACAATAGCCAAGAGCTAGAATCAGCCCAAATGTTCATCATTAGATGAATGGATAAGGAAACTGTGGTATATCTACACATAAATGGAATACTACTCTGCTATAAAAAAGAATGAAATCCTACCACTTGCAGCAACATAGATAGACTTAGAGAAAATTATATTAAGTGAAATAAGCCAGGCACGGAAAGAGAAATACCACATGTTCTTACTTACTTGTGGGAGCTAGAAACAAACAAACCAACCAACAAACAAGGAAACAGTGGTGCAGGGGGAAGAAGACACAACAATCACAACAATTCCTTGAACTTGTTAAGACAAGTGAACAGATATGATGTTGGTGGGGAGGGGAGAAAGGGAGGGGAGAAAGAGGAATTGGTAAAGGGACATGAAAATCAACTACATTATATACTGATAAATTAAAATAAAAAAAAATCCCCCCCCCCAAAAAAAAGAACCTGCCCTCAATCACACATGGCATGGAGGCCGTCTGGCTTTCTTGGGTGAGAGCAATAGAACAAGTAACTTGGTTACAGAGCAGTTGCCATAAGTTTGGTGCTCTTTCAGGGCTGCCAAATTTCCAGCTTTTGCCAATCTTGTCTGATGCCTGCAGCTGTTACATCTTACCGAGATATCTAGTGACCATGTGGTCTGACCATGTTTCAAAATTCTAGATGAACTGGGAAAGGTTTGAGGCCATGGCAAACTGATCATAGACCCACAAGTGCTGCCTTGACCCTCCTCCTGCACCCAGAGTAGACATGACCAAACCATCACGGCATCTTTACAGCTTAGCTAGGATTGTGCTGCAGGATCCTTCTCTACCCAGTGCTCCTGTCAATTACCTTCTATCAGGCAAAGTTGGTTTTGAAAAGGAACCTCTTGGCCATATTTTATTTAGGTAAAATTTTTTCTCTAGGTAGGGAGATGCAGTAAATAGTCTCTAAAGGGTTTAGATCCTAGGATGTTTTTGTGCCCTTTATCCACATGTGTTTACATTTTCCATTCCAGAGCCAGTGTCCCTGTACTCTCCAATGAGAGCACAGAACAAAACAGTGCAAACAAGCTCAAGTTAAACACGGTTTCCTTCCCCCTTAGGAAGGCACGTGTTTTGCTGTGAGAATTAGCCTTGGCAGCAATCTTCATTTTGACTCCCCAATTGACTACTTTTTTCTTCCAAAAAATTTTTAAGTAGACTGCTACTTCTTTTCCCTTTTTCTTTTCCTCTGTAACTATTTCTAGAGCTGTAGATCATGGACCAAGGTCTAGGCACATAGTTAGATGGCTTCCAGGAAACTGGTGATGCAAACTCTGATATGACATCAACCAATGACCTCAGTTCAATTTACTTGTAAAAATCAATGAAAAAAATGAAAGAAAAAATGCAGCTAGTTCTTTTTTATTGTAAAGTATATTTGCTGAGTATTCTAGTGGTTATCAGTGCTGTTTATTGACACCTAGTACATGTCAGGTATGCAAATCGGTCAGGCTGCCCCAGGTTCTTTAAATACTCTATACCCACTACTTCATGCAATCTTCACATGCACCCCTTAGACCATGGACTTCCCAGCCTCCAAAACTGTAAGAAATAAGTTTCACTTTCTTATAAATTACCCAGTTTCAGGTATTCTGCTATAAGCAACAGAAATTAGGGCACCTGGAGCGAAAGCTGAGGAATAGGAGCTGCAGATGCTAGAGGTGACTGGAGGTCAGAACCACAGATCCAAGAGCAGACCTGGGGTTGTTACGGGAGGGGGGGGTCTCACTTGTGCATAGCGAATTAGGGACCCCGAGGAGCTGTGGAGTAATGATCTGGAAACCAGTTCACAAGCCCATTACCCAGGAGTTTTAAACACGATAACTCAATGAATGGCATTTTCATTGATCTTGTTTCTAGATTCTCCCCCAAACCCTGATTAGTAGGAGGAAAACCCTCCATTTCCCATTTTACTTCAGAAGACAGTGAGGCCAGGAGAGGTGACTTGATCAACGTCAAACAGCTGGAAAGTGACTGCATTGGACCCAGGTGGGCCTGACTCCAGGTGCAGCACCTGTTCATCACCTGCACTTAGAGGTCAGGTTATGTCTGTGCATTGTCAGTGCAAAGTTTTACCTTTTAACAGCCAACCAGGCTTCCAGCCTGACTCAAACTCCATAGAGCTCTACCTTGCCTCTGAAAACAGAGCAGAGGGGCCTGATGGATTATTATTTTTATTATAAAATAATTCATACATGCAAAAAGAATGTGCGATGTGTATGTAAGTTATACAAATTAATAAAATGAATTCCCATGAGCCCAGCTTATGAAACAGAAGAATATTATGGCAGTGTGGAGGATCCTGGTATCTGTGCCCCTTGAGGTTCTCCCCCAAGAGATAAGCCCTGTGCTGCCTTCTGGGTACACCATTCTCTAGTTGTACCACACACTTAATAAAATGAATTCCCATGAGCCCAGCTTATGAAACAGAAGAATATTATGGCAGTGTGGAGGCTCCTGGTATCTGTGCCCCTTGAGGTTCTCCCCCAAGAGATAAGCCCTGTGCTGCCTTCTGGGTACACCATTCTCTAGTTGTACCACACGTTTATATTCCTAACAATATGCTGTTTAGCTGTCCACATTTTGCAGCTCAATATAAATTAAATTGTAGCTAATACTTATACAGGCTCACTGTGTGTTTGTTCCACCCTCACATGCATCTTATGAGGGAGATGTCATAATTACACCCATTTTTCAGATGAGGACATGGAGGCACAGAAGTGTAACAAATGCATCCAAGGCCACACAGCTGGCAGGCAACAGAACAAGGATTTGATACAAGCAGTCTGGCTCTGGAGTCTGCACAGTTACCGTGATGCATGTGGTGTCACCCTGGGGTGTTCCTCTATGGCTTAATGTTGTCTGTTGATGCCCATAGCTGCCCTTCATTCATTTTCACACTGTACAGTAGCAAGCCTGAGAGGCTGGCAGGTTGGGACAGGGAGTGACATGTACGCAAATGGCTTTGAGAGGCAGGCACTGTGGGATGCCTGCTTGCTATTTGGCTCCCCTCTTCTCCACTGCCACCCCCCATATTGCATTTTTTTTCAAGTGTGTTCAGGAATGGTGACCCCTGCCCACTCACCCAAAGCCCGAGGATGTGAATTGTGATGGGTTCAAGCCTATGTGATTCCCTTTGCCAGTGCTTGGTTAAGTCATGGGCATGGGACCAAGGGAACGAGAGCACTGGGGCTTTGGGGAAGGTTTTTCTCAGTAAAAAGATGCAGGGTGGTGGGGAGAGAGGAAGGGAGTGCAGCGTTACAGTGGAGAGACTTGGTAAATGCTACCTTGACCAGGTAGGCAAGGCCAACATCATCAGTGATAATTCATGTGGATATCACACAGCCCTGATACAGGCAATGAGAAGTGCATTTCACCTCTGTGGTCTTCTTCTCCAAAGCCCGTAACACCAGTCTAACCATGAGAAAAGCATCAGAGAAACTCAAAAGGCCATACATTCTACAAACGACCTGATCGGCATGTCTCAAAACCGTCAAGGTTGTCAAAAACAAAGAAAAACTGAGAAACTGTCACAAACCAGAGGAGACTGAGGGCACATGATGACTAAATGCAACACAGTATCCTGGATGGGACCCTTGGCCACTAAAAGGACATTAGTGGAGAAATTAGCAAGCTGTGAACTAAACCTGCTGTTTAGTTAATGACAGGGGAAACTGGATAAACAGGAACTCTCTGTGCTATTTTTGCAACTTTTCAGTAAATATAAATTTACTCCAACGCCCACCCCCAATGTATTTTTAAAAAGTAATGAGGGAGAAAATATGCACAGGAGGAAGCCCCCTCCTCTTTGCAAGACATTACCACATGTGTGGGGTAGGACTGCAGTGGCCACTCTGGCACCAAGAGGGGTGACGTTACTCACCTGATAGGGATGGCAGAGTGGGTGGGGAGGGCACCTGAGTCTTCAGTCTTTGGTTGGACTGACAATATCATCAAGCCTCTGAATTACCCAATTTTGCAACTCCACCTGCCCACAGACTTTTCTTTATGTGAGATAATAACCCCTCATTGTTAAAATTCTTTTAGGTAGAGTTTTTTTTTTTTCCTGTTACTTGCAGCCAAAAGCATCCTAACTGGTTTATTTCCAGACCCAGACTCATGCTGAGCCTGGAATAACTTCTTACCTGCCTGTGTTGCCCTCCCTTGGTTCAGCATGTGTTGCCTGAGGCATGGCACCCTTGTGCCAGTCAGTCCCAGGTGGGGCTCCTGCTTAATTAATCTTGTGTTAAGTGTGAGTGCCGGAGTGATCCCAGCGGAGCCTGGGAGATGATTGTGCTGGAGCAAAACAAAAGGGAGCCGCTGAGCTGTGACAGCTGATATTAAAATGACCACAGCTCAGATCCAGAGTCAGTGCATTATATTCCTAATAAATAATGGGTTACTGCAGGTTAAGTGTCTATTGCTGCATTCCAATTGTTGATATTTAATTAGCTCTAAAATTAAAGTGTTCTTTTATCGCCGCACTGCTAGGACTACTCTATTGCTAATTGATTGAGATTAAAGTGTCTCCCAAGGATCCCGGTGTCCCTTTGTCAGCCCAAGTGTGAGAGGATTTAATGAAAACGTTTGACATTTCCAAGTGTGACATAAATATCTTTAAATTAAGCAAAAGACAGGGTTTTTGTTATATTTCACAATCAGGGTGCTGATAGGTAAGGAAACACCTTTTAATAAGGATGAAGTTTTATGAGAGGAATGATGACCAAGGGATGATTTAAGTTGGTCGTGACAGGAGAGTAGAAGAGGCAGCCTCCTTTGTCGGGGACGTGGTCGGGGACGTGAGTTGTTTTTTGGGTTTGAGATGTATGGGAGGGAGGCAGGGGGGAGTGGAGCTCCCCGAGGCCCTTGCCTGGAGGGTGGGGTGGGGGAATGGATTGTGGTAGGAAGAGAATTGCCTTTGGGGTTTAATGTGGGTTTGAACCGAGCTCTGCTGCTTACAAGCTGAATGACCCAGGACGAGTTACCAGGTTTCTCTGAATTTCAGTTTTCTAATCCTCAAATAGGAATCATGGCACCTGTTTCTCAGAGTCATCATGACCCTAAGTTGGAGATCATGCTGGAAAAAGAACTGAGCCTGGGCTATAGCAGCTGCCCAATAAGTGGTAGCTATTACTGGCCCCTTTTATAAAGTTCTGAACATGTATTCAAAGATGACTCCATCAACCATATCTGAGTAGTGCAGGGTGAGGCTCTCAGCTGGCCTGAGCTCGCTGAAGGTTAAATATACTGCTCCATCTGGCTCCTGACCTCTCTGCCTTGATGACCTCTTGGGCAGGTATAAGGGACCCCCCAGCCATGCTTGGCAGGTGGTCTGGCCAACCCCTTTGCCTAAGCCCCCACTTGCTGGCTCCATCTGGCTCCTGACCTCTCTGCCTTGATGACCTCTTGGGCAGGTATAAGGGACCCCCAGCCATGCTTGGCAGGTGGTCTGGCCAACCCCTTTGCCTAAGCCCCCACTTGCTACTCTCTATCTAAGCTTCTTTGGGTCAAATCCTCCTGGCTCTCCTCTCAGACTAAGATCCAGCCCCAAATCTCAGCAATGTCTGTGCCACCTCTCTTCCTGTTAACCTTGTATTAGTTACCTATTGCCATGTAACAAATTACCACAAAACTTAGTGGTTTAGAACAACATGCATTTATTATCTCACAGTCTCTGTGGGTCAGGACACGAGGTATGGCTTGCCTAGGCCCTCTTTTTTATTGTCTCTCACAAACTAAAACCGAGATGTTGTCCAGGCGCATTTATTATCTCACAGTCTCTGTGGGTCAGGACACGAGGTATGGCTTGCCTAGGCCCTCTGTTTTATTGTCTCTCACAAACTAAAACTGAGATGTTGTCCAGGGCCTAGGCCCTCTTTTTTATTGTCTCTCACAAACTAAAACCGAGATGTTGTCCAGGCCTGGGGTCTCATCTGAAGGCTCAGCTAGGGAAGGATCCACATCCAAGTTCACGTGACCACAGACTGGGATCTAGAAGCACAACCTCAACCTTGGCAGCACCATGGTGTAAACAAGGAGCTAACTGAGGGATGACTAGTACTAACTAAGGGATGACTGCATTCCACCCTGCCTCACCTCAACCTCCAACCACAACACAGTCTCCTGATTTCAGCTTTTTCTTCTTAGTCCTGCACGAATCTGAATGACCAAAATCCTTGTGACAGGGTGTCTTAGTCCGGTTGTGCTGCTATCTTATTGCTGCATCCTCCTGAGGGGATGAACACTGCAACCTCACAAGGGACAAAAGAACCTAGCTGGTCTCCTCCAGCCCACTAATGACATTTACGAAGATGAAGCCCTCATGACCTCATCACCTCCTAAGGGCCCCATCTCTTCATACTGTTCCATTGGGGATTAAGTTTCAACATGAATTTTGAAGGGGACACAAATGTTCAAATCACAGCACAAAGATTATTTAAAACCAGGTGAGTATGATGGCTGACTTCATTCATTTGGAAGTGATTAAAGATTTAGTTCCACTGTCAACTATTGCTGGAACCACCTTGACAAATGGCTGTGCCACCTCCCCTGATAGTCTATTCTATTCAAAGAAATCTCTAGAAGTTTGAAAGTGTCTTCCTTAATAGAATCAAATCTGTCTCTGTGTTGCTTTTGCTGATGAGTCTCCAGGCCACTTGAACTATGCTAGAGATAATCGTCAGTACTGTTCGTCCAATATCCTGCTTTTACTGTGCTCCATGCACCTGGCAGAATAGCACTGGCTGGCTCCTCATGGTTGGGTGGAACTATGTGATCACTTCTGACCAAGGATTGTGTCACTTCTGAGCTGAGCATTTAAGTGCTGATATGAGACCCACTATAGCTCTCTTTTCCTTCTGTGTGATGGTGGCTGCTCCAACAACCTAGTTTCCAGAGCAAGGTCCATGGCTGTGTAGGGGCAGAGCCCCCATGGAAACATAGCAGGGATTCGGAAGAGATTTTTAATGTTTGTGCAGCTGAGATTTTGGAGTTGTATGCTATGGAGCCTAATCTATACTATCCTAACTAATACACCCCCGCCTTCACACCACCCTTTAGTCTAGTAGTTCTGGCCATCGAGGGAAGGGGAAGTTGGGTAAAGACTGGGGAAGTTGGACATTTCCTTGTAAGGCTACAGATGTTTGCTCTATCAGCAGTTACTCGGCTGCAGGTGCACAGCATGAAGGCTGTGGGAAGCCAGAGGTAACAAGCTGCAGACCTGTATAAACCCATTTCCCACTGAACATGGCATGAAACCTACCAAGATCCTCACCACAAAGAACATGACCTCCGGGAGATTGCACACACACTGTGGATCTGATTCAGACCCCACACAGGTATGAGGTCTTCTCACCTGCTGCACGTTGGCTCTCCTTGAGCATGCCTGATTTTAGAGAGAGAAATTCTGTACCTGTGCACTTCATGTGGTTCAACATGTTCCCTGCCTCTGGTCATGAGGGCTAATTGGTAAGTTTGTACATTGTACTTCTGTTTAGACTTCCTTTCCATAACTCCATTGTTTGGTTGAGAGGGACCAGCTAGGATACAACATGTATTATTTTCTGAGTTTTTGACTAGCCGCTACCAAAATCACTTGGCTTGTGAAGTTCAAATGCATTTATGAAAAATAGCAGATGCCTATTAAATTGGACAATTAGCTTTGGGAATAGAAAGCTAATCAGAAGCATAGCTCTGACAGCAATTATTTGATCCTGTCTTCCTGAGAATATCTGCAGATGCTCATTAGCTGTAACACGCACAGTCGTTCACACACGCTCCAGATCTCATGTAGGCAATGGGCACTCGCAGCTTCGTTCATTTCCAACGTCTCTGCACAATCACCCTGGGAGAATGAGAGAACAAAGACACACAGGTTCGTATCCCAAGGGAGACCCAGGCGGGAACACTGGTGATACCAATCCTCAGAGGCATCAGCATGCCCACAAGCAATTTAGAAAAGGAAATGGGGGTCAAACTCTATCAGGGGAAGCCAGCGACAGCATCTCCATGGCCCAGGACATAAATTTTGCTCAGACTCTCACTTCTAGAAGGCCTTCTTACCTCTTATCCTAGCATGCAGGGTTTTCATCTTCTCTTCAACTTAAACGTTTGGCCTGCAGACAATCTCACCAGCTGCATTTACTTTGTAGGCAGCTTGACTCCAGGCTGAAACAAACTTCCCCAAAGCAAGGTAGGAAAATCCCCATGGTACAAAAGCTGAGGTAGAGGTCCTCAGGCCCTAGCAGAGGAGGAATGGAGCCCTGTCTGGTTTCTCCCCCCTCTCTAACTCCCATCCCCACAATTCATCACCCCCCACAGAGGCCCTTGTGCTCTGAGAACAACACACCTTTGAGATTTGCCGAAATGCACTTAGTACTATGATGACAGCTACAGGAGGGACAATTCTAACTCCAGAGCAAACTTTTACCACTAATCCTGTCCTAGACCAGCAGAGCAATTACCCCCCAAAGGCCCTCTTCCTGGGCCTGAGTGGCTCTGCTGCCAGGAGCAAGCCTGGAGCCCTCCAGGCTGGAGGCACTTCTCCACTGTGAGCCCCGATGGCAGTCTGAGCGATGGCTTTCGGCTGTGTTGGTGTACTCCTGCCGAGAACTGTTTTATGTCCTGACTGTCTATAATGGTATTTAATTGTAATGACTTGGTATTGAATTCTCCTCAGCAATCATGGGAAATGGATTCTGACTGTCTGTAAATGTGTTTGCCAATAGCAGAAGGATTAGATCTCTGTGTGCAACCCTTCTCTTGGTGTGTCAACAGTGGGGGTGGTCAAGAAGCTAGGCAGAGGGGAGGAGGTGGGCTTTGAGTATGTGGGAGCAGGACTTGACCGTCCAGGCTGGGGTGGGTGGGTGTAGAAGGCTGCTCTCTGCCCCAGGGCTTTCCTTCTACTGGTTTGCAGCAAGGCTGGGTTATGTGGGTGGCATGTGATCAATTGTGTGTGTTAATGTAAGTGGAAACTTAAGCCATGATGGTTTAGAAGAATAAATACCATCAATATTTATATGATAGAATAGATAGTAGTAAATATAAGTATTATCAGTGCTCTAAGCACTTTTTGTGTATGATCTAATGTAAGCCTCACAATAATTGTATGCAGTAGGTAATATTCTTATGCCTCTGATGAGAGAGCTAGTGATAAGCAACTTGCCCAAGGTCACACAGGCTCAAAGTAGAAAACCTGGGATTTGAATCTGGGACATGTGGCTCCAGGGTCTATAGCTTAACTACTGTACTATGCTGCTAACTGAAGCGTTAGGTATGATCTGGTGTTGATCAGGGATCCGGAGAGTATACTAGTCATCTATCACTGTTTAACAAATCACCCCCAAACATCACAGCTTAAGACAACACACATTAATTATCTCATGATTTCTGTGGGTCAGGCATCCAAGTGTGACTTAGCTGGGTCCTCTGCTTTGGGATGTCACACAGGCTGCAATCAAGTTGCTAGCCAGGGCTGGTTTCATCCAAAGGCTTGACTGGGGAAGGATTCACTTCCAAGTTCACTTCTGTGGCTGTTGGCAAGATTCAGTTCCTTGATGGCTGTTGCACTGAGGGCTCCAGTTCCCAGCTGGCTGTTGGCTGGAGGCTTCCCTCAGTTTATTGTAACAAAAAGAAAGCCAGCAAGAGAGAAAGTCCACTAGCAAGACGGATGTTACAGTCTTTAAAAACTAATCTCAGCAGTGGTGTCCCATTACTTCGCCACATTTCCTTGGTTAGAACAAGTCGTCAGGCCATCCCACACCCCAGGAGAGGAGATTACACAAGGGTGTGGGGACAACCTAGACCATCTCAGGTTAGCTGGCCACAGAGGAGGAAAGGCCAGCCAGCTCCATGGCCCATGACCCAAGCTGAAGATTAGATGAACATGCTGCAAAGCTTAGGGGCATAGTTACCTGCCCATGTGCAGAGCAGTTCACTTCTACTCAAAGCAGCTCCTTGAGAGGGAACCTCCGGTCAGAATGAGTAGATGGAATCTTGTTCCTGAAAAGAGGGCTGAGTGCTGCTATTCAGCTATTTAAAACAACTTCCCACCAACATGTCCCTAACCTTCCTTCTACCTCTCCTTATTGAAGGGTTGATCCATTCGTTAATATAGACATTTATTGAGCATCTACCATGTAATTGGCACAGTGCCCACTAGTAAAGACCTAGAGATAAAACACACGGTTCCTGGCTTTAAAAGAGCTCAAGTGCTATTAGCTGGGCAAAAGATCTTCTTCAACTGTGACAAAGCTCTAGGAAGAGAAGGTTTTTCAATTATTCCCCACCTGGCATGTATTCCAGTAGAGGTTAGTACATGGTGCTGTGGGAGTCCAGGGGAGAGTTAGCTCATCCAGGCTTGGAGGGGGCAGTGCTTGTGGATTTTTCCCAGGAAAAGTTATGTCTCAGCTGGGCCTAGAGGGATGATGAGGAATCAGGCAGGTGGTGGAGGACAGTGAAGGGATTCCCAGACAAAGGACGCAGCCTATACAAAGGTCTGAAGGCTTGAGGGAGCTCTGCACTTCCTGGGAATCAAAGTCATCTGGTGGGGCTGGACTCACCATGGCAGGAGGAGGGTGCTGCAGTTGGTGAGAACATGGCCCAGGGATGCTGACTGCTTTGGGAGGACTTTGTCCCAGCAAGAACATTCACTATCAATAAATACTTCACGAGTACTTATTACATCCACACATGGTCCTAGGCCCTAGGAAGATGGCTGTAAACAATATTGCCAATTTTGGCGGTCCCCAAGACTGCCTACCTGCTGACACTAACTAGAAAGTTTAGGGGTTCCCATGACTACCCTCAGGCTCAGTAATTCATTAGAAGTTCTTATAGAACTCAGCGAAGCTGTTATGCTCATGGTTATGGTATCAATAAATACTTCACGAGTACTTATTACATCCACACATGGTCCTAGGCCCTAGGAAGATAGTTGTGAACAATATTGCAAATTTTGGGGGTCCCCAAGACTGCCTACCTGCTGACACTAACTAGAAAGTTTAGGGGTTCCCATGACTACCCTCAGGCTCAGTAATTCATTCGAAGTTCTCACAGAACTCAGCAAAGCCATTATGCTCATGGTTATGATTTATTACAGTGAAAAGCTACAGAAGAAAACCAGCAGTGGAAGGGGTGCATGGGGCAGGAGCCAGGAGAGACCAGGCACGGAGCTTCCAGTTATCCTCTCTCAGTGGAATTGTGGACAGAGCTCACTATCCCGGCAATGATGTGTGGCAATATACTTGGGGTATAGCCAACCAGGGGTGCTCACCTTGGTGTACAGAGATCTTATTGGGGCTCAGTCACATAGACATTGTTGACTGCCCGTGTGGTTGACCTTAGTCACCAGACTTATCAGAGGTCAAGCCAATACCACATGGCCCAAGGTTCCCAACATAAATCACATTGTTAGCATGGACCACACATGTTACCGTGGCCTAAGACCCCAACAGCTGTCACTGTAGGCAGCTGGAAATTCATTCCAAGGGCAATGAAAGTCCAGCCAGCTGATTATATTACATTCCAACTCCCAGTTAAGCAAAGACATTCCTATCAGGCAAGACATACCAAGGGCTTAGAGGTTACCTCCCAGGAACCAGGGGAAAATGCCAAACCTCTTTTGGGGCAAGGTTAATCCTTTACTACACAAATACAGACTAGGTTCTTGACCTCAAGGAGTGTGCATCCTAGTGGGAAAGACAGATTATCACATACACACACACACACACACACACCACCACCACCACCAATAACCAGTTAGAATAAGCCAGCTGATTGCACTAGATTCTAACTCTAAGGAAAAGGGTGATGAACATGAAATACCCAGAGCATCTAAAAGCCAGCCCATACAAAACCACTTATCATGCACAGATGCATCCTGGGGAAAGGGTCTCTTAGAAAAAGGACATCAGAGACCCTCTGGGGAGAAATAAAAGTGGTTGATGAAGAGTCAAGAGATTCTTGCAAAGGCAAGAGGAAGAATCTAAGACCCTCTAAGTTCTTTGTAGAACTGAAGAACATTCTGGGTGTCATGTGGGTTTTAAAGAGCATCCAAGGGGCAGGTCCTGCTGGTGGCCGCTGTGTGGCCTGTGATGGTGGGTGGAGGAGCAGAATGTGTGTGAAGCTCCAGGGGCCCTCCTTGGCCTCAAGAATCCCAAGAGAGCTGACTTTGCTCTGCATAAGATTGGAAGACTGGGTGGAAATCAGTGTGTGTGTGTGTGTGTGTGTGTGTGCGTGCACGCGCGCATCTAATTTCTTGAACCAATACCTGAGATTATGGGAAATTTTGTGATCTTGTTGACTCAACTTTTTTAGGCAAGTCACTTTTTTAGACAAGTCTTAAAAAGTCTTGATAAAGTGGAGGTTGTGATGGAAAGATCTCCACGTCAGTGAGGCCCGCGTGGTGTCATCAAGTAGAGCGCAAGGCTGAGCCTTTTGTGTTCACAGGGAGGAAGAGGTGAGGTGGAGGCAGCTGCTCAGGAGGCACATGAAGGACCCAGGGTGGCCAGAGAGCCCTCTCCAGGGCATGAAAAGCAGGTGGGAGACTTCTTTTGGGAGCTACAGCATCACCTGTGGGTCTCCATGAATGTGCCAAAGGAAGGAGGAACTGCAGTGGCCTGGGCTCTGGTCATTTCTCTCAGTGGCTTTCCCTCCTGTCCTGGGAATTAGTGGAGACTGATTAGGGGAGCAGTGGTGACCCTCTGACTTCAGAGCAACTTCCACTGGCCCAGGGCATCTCAGTGTCTTGCGGCCACAGTGCCCTGCAAAGCCAGACCCCTGTATCTCTCCCGTCCCCACTATACCTGGGTGTTGGGGAAGATCTTCCTGTTCCTTTTTCCTTTAGAGGCACAAGGATGGTGCTGTGGCTGGTCACAATGGTGGATAGTGTCAGTGGGAGGTGGCAATGGACGTCTCAGGCTTCTGCTCAAAGACCCCTCATCAGAGGGTCTTCCCTGGCCATCCCGTACAGAAAAGCATCTGCCTTCCTCCATCTGACCCCCCGGCCCACGCCCTGCCCTTCCCACCCTGCTCTGGGTCACAGGAGGCTGACTCAGTGGGCCGCATCTACCAGGCCCACGTGCCCACTGCTTCCAGCTGGGTTTGGCCGATGGAAGTCACCCGCGGGAGGCTGGAAGGTGGGAGAGCCAGGAGTGGCGTTCACCTGCCGTCTCTCCTCGGGGGGCCATGGGTTGCCTGTGGTCCCCAACCTTCACAGCCTCAGCTCACTCTGGGTTTCCATACCTGCCCTCTTTCCTTGTCCCAGGCCTGGGAGTGGGACTGGCTGATTCCCGTTCTTGCTGGGTCCAGGGTGACTAACCGTCCCTGATGGAACCTCTTGATGTGACCCATGTCTTTGTCTTTTTATTGTGTCCCGTTACACCAGTCGAGGATCGGTCTGCTTCCTGCCTCATTGCTGACTAATATACTCTCCTCCCCACGATCTTTATCCCCCTGCCCTGCTTTACTTTGCCTTGAAGCATGGGTCATTAACTTACATCGTATTATATATTTACTGGTCTATCTTTATAGTCTGTCTTCCCCACTCAAATGAAGGCAATGACTGTTGTGTTCACTGCAGTACCCCTGGTGCCCGGGACAGAGCATGCACAGGGTGAGGACTTGCTGAGTGAGCCCCTCATTGGAGCACATGCACCCCACTCTGTCACCGCTCTGCCCCTCTAGCCATTTAGGAGCTTCGTCTGCAGAGGGCGGGGGTTCATGGTAGGGTGAGGCTCTCAGGAGCACAGGCTCTGGGGGGTCTCAGAAGATGCTGGAAGCAGAAGGGGTAAGAGTTCATGGGGAGAAGGGAGTGAGGCGTTTTGTTACCTGTGTCACATTCATGCCAGGAAATAAAACGCTTTCACCTTTATTAGCACTGATAAGAATAATAGTCCATTCTCCAGGCTTTTAAATCTTACTCCATCACCGTTTGCCAAGCGAAGCTGCTGAGTGCAGCGGGCATGACAGGCTTGATGCAGTTAAATCTTTCTCAGTGGCTGGAGCTTTTGCCGACACTAGACCCTAGGGAGGCCCAAGTCCTCCCTCTTTACCTTGGAGATCACCTGGAGGAAGGGGAAAATTCTTGAGGACAATGGATGGCCTGGTGCTCTTTGGGCACAGCATTCCTGCCCTTAGCTTGACCCAGCACAAAGATTAGTAATAATGGCAGGGGTGAAGCTTGTGGGTATGAGCCCCAGATGCCTGGGGTCAAATCCTGGCTCTGCATTTACTAGCTGTGCAAACTTGCACAAGTTATTGACCTCTCTGGGCCTCTGTTTCCTCATTTCTAAAATGCGGAAGGTAATAATCATGGGCAAGCTTGGAATCGTTGCAAGGATTACATGATTTTAGAGATAAAGTGCTTAGATCAGGATCCGGCACATAGTAGGTGCTCGTTTATTTGCTGGCTGTTGTTAGTATTAATTAGGCTCTTATTCTGTGTCAAGCAGTAACTCATGCAGGATTTCATCGTTCCCGATAAACAGATGAAGCTTGGTGGGGTTAGTCACCCACATCTGAGGTCCCATACCTTGTGGAGGGCAGAGATGTGGTTTAAGACAGGCAGCTGGACTTCAGTGTCATGTGCCCAGCCACTGTGACCTCTGATTTCCTGGTGGCTGCTGTTCACGTTAACTTTCCTCGCTATGGTCCCCTTCCCCAAGGTTAATCGCAGGCATCAAATTTGGCCTGAGGCTTGGTCGATAGAACTGTCAGGACTCAGTGGAAGCTCTCGGGAGGCAGAGGAAGGAACGGCTGGGGATCCACAGGGCAGGGACCTCCTCCCAGAAACCACACATTCCAATATCCC
>NW_007729093.1:79191-86212 GCF_000696425.1 Galeopterus variegatus
TTGGAATCGTTGCAAGGATTACATGATTTTAGAGATAAAGTGCTTAGATCAGGATCCGGCAAATAGTAGGTGCTCGTTTATTTGCTGGCTGTTGTTAGTATTAATTAGGCTCTTATTCTGTGTCAAGCAGTAACTCATGCAGGATCTCATCGTTCCCAATAAACAGATGGAGACATTGAAGCTTGGTGGGGTTAGTCACCCACATCTGAGGTCCCATACCTTGTGGAGGGCAGAGATGTGGTTTAAGACAGGCAGCTAGACTTCAGTGTCATGTGCCCAGCCACTGTGACCTCTGATTTCCTGGTGGCTGCTGTTCACGTTAACTTTCCTCGCTATGGTCCCCTTCCCCAAGGTTAATCGCAGGCTTCAAATTTGGCCTGAGGCTTGGTCGATAGAACTGGAAGCTCTCGGGAGGTGGAGGAAAGAACGGCTGGGGATCCACAGGGCAGGGACCTCCTCCCAGAAACCACACATTCCAATATCCCCTGCACCCAGAGTGAACACACGCCCACTTCCCTTGGATTTAGGTCCCCCATCTCGTCCTTTCTGGAATGATGAAAGGGGGTAAGACAGAGAATGGAGAGCAGCTACCAATAAGATGGTAAGGGGGGGTGAGGAAGGGAGCAGGGGCAGGCACCCCCAAGCACACACGGATAGGGACACGCACACCCTCGGCAGCAGACAGTACTGTTCATATCAATCTACCTAGTTTTCAGAAGCAAATTGTCTTGGCTTTTAACAACTTATCTAGGACAGAGTGGTCTCTGGGAAGCCTTTTTATGTAGTAGACAGCCTGGGATGCCCGTGTTTGCGAGAGTGTGACTACAAGACCACCTTGATCTTCTCCCAAGTGCCAGGGCCGGTGGCAGAACCTCCAGCCTCCACTGGGGCCTCGGGGGGCTCCACGCCCATGCAGCGGTGGCCGGGCTGCAGGGTCTGCTCTTACTTCTGACAAGGTGCCTTTTCCCAGAGTGCCTTGGATCTCAGGGGCAGTAGTGGTTGGGGAAGAGTCCCAGGGGAGGGGGCAGTGGCGGTGGCACAGAATTGAGGAGTCAGCCCTGGCCGGGGAGGAGGGAACGGAAGTCACCCGGGACAGGTAAGATTTGGAGATCTGGAGGAGGGGTGGGAAAACAGATGCCTCCTGGTGAGGCAGTGTGGGGAGGGACGGAGAAGACCAAGTGCCTGAGACGCAGGGTGGCACCAGATAACTCTGCAAAACAGCTGCCCTTCTCTCTCCAGAAGGCCGGCCCTGGGGAACCGTCTGCCCCTTTGAGAGGAGCCTGTTGCCAAAAAATGTCAAGACCATTTACTTGTAGAGCAGGTGACGAAACCGCCTCTCTCCAGTAATTACACAGGAGGAGTAATGGAACATATTCCCATGTCCCCAGGCAGGCTGACCCTGTCACCTGCTTCTGCATGGGCACCGTGGCTGGGGGTTGCCATGGCAGAAGAGGCACAGGTGGGTGTGCTCAAGGCCCGAGGACACAAGGAACCCTGCAAGCTCGAGACCCCGGGGCAGGATGTGTGTGCTATGGTGGCCCCCATACAGAGAGACGAGAGCCATGGCTCTTAATAAAGGGAGGGAGGCGAGAGTTATTACCCATCACATGAACCTAAGATGAAATTTAGCAGCCTGAGGTGGGCATTCACCACTGATAAAAATCTGTCTCCCTGCCAGCTTAAAGTGCTGCTTAAAAAGCTAATGTATAATTTAAACTGTGCAATTTGGGAATGGGCTTCTATAGGCGACAGCTGAGACTCTCCACTGCGAATAAAAAGGCCCTGGAGGAGGAATCGGAATGGAGCCATCCTTCTAGAATTGACTAGAGGTGCCAGGGCTCATTGGGAGAGGGGGAGGGGAAGGCAGGTGCTAGTTCTTTAAGAACAGGCGACCCAGGTGTGGAGGGGCTCAGCTGCATTTGGGCAGGTGAGGAGCTAGAATGTTTCCAGGGTAGGACTGAGCTTCCCTGGACTCCCTAGGAGACCCTAACTTTTGGGGGAGCAGTTGGGCAAGGTGACATTCTTGCCTCTGAGCAGTTCTGGAGGGAGTGCTGGCTGCAGGGGATCTGAAGGTTATCTGTGGCGGGCCCTGTTGGGGGCACCTCAGGCAAGGTCACCCCCAGTGCTCCTGTCTCCCCAAATTCATGACCATCTGGAACCTCAGAATATGACCTTAATTCAGAGATAAGATCTCTGCAGATGTAATTAGTTAAGATGAAATCATTCATACTGGATTAGGGTGAGCCCTAAATCCAATGACTGGTGTCCTTATAAGAAAAGAAGAGACACATAGAAGGAGATGGCCACGTGATGATGGAGGCAGAGACTGGAGTGATGTGTCTACAAGCCAAGGATCACTAAGGATTGCTGCAGCCACTGAAAGCTGGGACAGAGGCGTGGGACAAATTCTCCCTCAGTGCCTGCAGAAGGATCCAGCCCTGCTGACACTTTGATTTTGCACCTCTGGCTCCAGAACTGGGATTGAATAGGTTTCTGGTTCTGTAAGCCACCTGGTTTGTGGTCATTTGTTGCAGCAGCCACAGGAAACCCATTCAGTCTCCATGCTCCCAAGTCCTGGCGGGCTGGCCTGCTGCAGTCCAGGTTTGTTTTGTCCCCACTGGCCTGGGGGCATTCTAGGTTCCTGGCCCCAGCTCTGATGTCTGTATGGCTTTTTACCATTTAGGACATCCTCCAACAGCTCTGTGGGCCAGGTAGGGCCAGTGTCACAAATTCCATTTTGCAGATGGAGGAACAAAGGCCTGCAGGGCTAGGACCCAGATCTGGCTTTCTGTGATGTGCTTGTGAACAAGCAGAATGTGGAAGAAGGAAGGACACAGGGAGAGTCCCAGGGTCCCCCCAGCTGAGGGTGTCAGCAGAGTTTCTCACTCTTCCTGGCTCTCCATGGCTGGCTCCAGGGCAGGCAGAGGCACTTGTGTCCTGGGGCACTTGTGTCCCTGCTGTCGTCAGTGGCCCTGGGCTCTCCCTGCATCCACGGGGCTGAGCTCCCTGCTCCTCCTTTCCTGCCACCCTCCACTGCTCCCCTCTGTCACTCCCATACACCAGTCCACTAACCCTAACCCCACCATGGGGCTCGTGTGCCTGCGGGACAAAGATAGCCACCGTGGGAGCGTCCCCTATGTGCAGCGGAGTGGCCCTCACCAGTCACCAGCAGTGCAGGCAGCATGGGTGCCCTGTAAGCACATCCATCATCATAAAAGGAGGTAAAGTTTATTGTCTGGGCCATTTGGGGTACCTAAGGAAAAAAAACAATGTATGAACTGTAACCATGAAAGATTTACTGCATCTGTCTGCACAGATAGAGGGGTTGGCTGGAATTATTGAGGCCGGGAAGAATTGTGTTTTAGGATCTGCCCCAGGTATTAATTTGTGGCAGGCTTATCCTGCCAGGAACATGCAATGCTCATGGTGTTGAGAAGTAATACTTTAAAGGGCCTTAACGACAATTGGATGGGAGCTGGGAGTCGGAGCCTGGGAGGTAGCTGATCCCCTTAGCAAGGTTTCCAGTAAGTTCTAGATGAAAAGCCTGAGGCTGTTGAATAATATCATCTTCGGAGACTCTCAAACTAGATCTTTCCCCATCTATTGTGCCAGCTCATGGATCATCCTCCATCCGTATGCTTAGAGTGACGCCATCTCTCCTGCTCATGGGGTTCTGGCAGACTGCAGGGCACCAGGGTTCCTGCAGTGGCCTGGGCTCTTGAGTCACGTGCAGAGGTCAGGCACGGTGGGCTCCCCCTGGTGCCTTCAGACTCAGAGTCCTGCAGCCTCCTCCTGTGAGCCCAAAGGGAAAGGGGTAGCCTGGGGGCGTCCCCTGCAGACTCTTCAGGAAAAGGCCTCCAATGACCCTCAGTTACCTGCTCCTTAACACTCCCCTGTCCTGTCCCTGGCTGGGTGCCTCTTTTCTCCCTGCCAGGCAACAAAAACTGTCCTACCATTGTGATCTTGTCAAAGATCCAGTTATCCCAATCCTCTGTTTGAGGGGCGTCTGGTCCAATCTGATTTTTGCCAAATGCCACATTACCAGAGGTGGGAGATGAGGAGGGAGAGGGATGTTAGTGGGAAATTGGTAAAGGGCCACGAAAAACGATCACATTGTGTAGTGCTGAGTATACTAATTATCCTGAGTTGAGCATCACATACTGCACACGGCTAGTGATATTCAATGCAGTACCTCAATCAATTATGTTTCAATAAAAAAAATTTAAAACAACAACAACAAAACAAAATTGGATATTCTGTAGTAAAAACTGAATGACAGGAGAGAGAGTTCAGAGAGCGTGCAGCTTACACCGGCTCCCGTGAGCCTTTTCCACATGGTTGAATGTTGTCATGATTCCAAAGGTTCTCACGCCTCGGTGGGTGGCAGGTTCCCTGCCAGGTTTCCTTCGCAGTCACTCGTTCCCTTGGTCCAGCCCTCCTGGAACTGCAGTGTAAGTGGAGATTGGAGCCAGTGGGGAAGAGAGACAGAGGAAAAGGTTGGAATCCCTTGAGTTCTGTAGGAGCCACCGGTCCCCACGATCACCCCCACCCCAGGCCTCAGCAGTAAGCGGGAGCCAGCTGGAGCACGGAGAAGGTGGCCTTGGGAAGGGCCATGCAGGAAAGAAGGATTTAATGTCCATGTCACTCTGGAAGGTCCTCTGGCCTTGTTAGGGAGGTGGGAGAGGGAGCTGACTCCAGGACCAGCAGCTGGCTCAGCTGAGGGTCTGGTGTCTCACAAATCACCTGAAGGCCCAGGCAGCACCGGGCTGTGGGCATCCCTGGCAGCTCCAGCCATAGGGACGCCGGATTTGTTCATGTGGACTCGGGAGCACCTCTGAAGTCAGTCTCTCCCTCTGCCTGTCACCTCCAGCAAGTCTCTACACCATCAGGTCAGAGGGGCAGAAGACGCTGCTGATAACAAGGTGTCGAGAGGAGTGGAGACCCAAGAGTCTGTCCTTTTACCTGGAGCACTGGGAGGGGTTGTCTGGGGTGAATCAGCTCCTGGCCAGTGTCCCACGGGGTTGGAAAGGTAGCCTGAGCAGCTCTGTCCAGGGTTCTGAGCCTGAAACAACCTGGCACTTCAGGGGCTTCCTTCTTGCCTGGGGACAGCATCCACTCAGCCCAGGGTGGGCCAGGCTGGACTGAGGCACAGGAGAGCGAGAGCATGGGGTGGGGCTGGAGTACAGCCTCAGGTCCTGCCTGGGGTGCGGAGCGGGCACTCGTGTACTGGGAGCTACAGTCGGAGCAAGGCTGGGTCAGCTTCTGAGCTGGAGGCAGGTCCAGCTCCCCTGCAGACAGGAGGTGGAGAAGAGTCATCGGCCTTCTTAATGAAGTGAGCGGCTCTTTCAAACAGCCATGGTGGAGGACAGGGAGGTCTCGGCCCGGTCCCAGGCAAGCCCCCTGGGCTGAGCAGGTGCCCGAGCCAGCTTCTCCCTCTCTCTGGGGTGGTGAGGCCTCCCCTCCCCCAAAAGGTCCGCAGCAGGCGCCACCTCCTCCGGTGGCTTCCTGAACGCCGCAGTACGTGCTGCTGCCCAGGAACAAGCAGAGGGCAGCGAGGGAGGGGAGGGCAGGCTGGTTCCTCCATTGACTTTGAGGTCAGAGGAGGCTGCGCTGGCTTTGCATGAAGGAACAGATGATAAATCTGTCTTCCTTTGGTTTGGAGCCAAAAGCTGAACAGCTGTAAAAGGTGAGAGGGGGGCAGGTGTCCTCATGGCCAAGAGCAATTTAAAAACGGAAGAACAATTTTCTCACACTGACCAGGTGGATCAAAGGCATGTTTTTAGCCTGTAGACAGAAGAAGATATCTTCTTTCAGTTCCCTGCACCGCGGCTTCAGGGCTGCACCCACGGTGCCCTCGGTCTCTGCAGAAACCCGACCCCCAGGGCACAAGGGAGGCGTGGGACAGAGGGGCTTGTCATGAAGTCTTTCCAGTGTTCAGAGCCTCATGCTGGAGCCGGGGCAGGAAATGCCCAGCTCCTGGACATCCCCTGGGTGGGTTTTGTTGGCTGGGTTTGCAGGTTCTGGGCCCACACCTACCTACCCCTCAGCAGGACATGCTAGGCTTTGAGCAGTGACGTGTAGTCACAAACTCGGTCCTTTGTCTGAGTTTGGAACCAGTTGAGAGATGGACCTGTTACCAGGCACAGGTCTGGCTGCCTGCCCCCTTTCAAAAACAAACAAACCACTCAAAAGTCAAATGTTGGTGAAAATGGAGGTCAGCTGTTATTCAGGAATGCCGGTGACCTGAGGAAGGACGTTAGGCTCACCCACCTCTCGGGTAAACCTGAAGGAGACTGGCCAGGCTAAAGCCATTTCCAAGACTCAGGTTTACTGCGGGGGTTTTAAAGAGGGGGCCGAGGGAATGGGACGTGGGAAGTGAAAAGCAGGAGGGAGGGGACGTGCAAGGGGCCAGGTGCAAATTCTCACCAAGGCTCCGTCTGGTGTCTGCTCCTGTCCTTGCTGTTATCTCAGGGTCTGGGTAGTACATGCAAGTCTGCAGCTTCAGGCTGGCTGGAAAACAACTTTACATTCATGGAAATAATGTCATCTTGCCCCATAACCATGATTCAAAATATCAAATAACCACGGGAAAAGAGGAAACTCAGAGAAATGCATGCCAAGAAAAAAACTGTCTCCTTTTAAAATTTGCCTACAGCCCACGTGGTTTTAGGTCCCAACATGGCTTTGGTTTTGGTCACTTTAACAGACCCAGGTGTCAGAGAAAGAGACTTCAAAAATCTCAGCTTTATTACTAGTAAATCTGGATTGTCATGGCTGTGGGGCCACAATGGGCTGCCACATACTCCCTGCTGAATTGAAAATACTTCTCAAAGTGGCAGCCATCACCTGCTGCTTTGCAGGGTGAAACCGTGCCCCGTGGGCTCTCTAGGAGGATGAACAGATTGGATCAATGCCTTTCGCAGATCAGAAAGAGAGAATGAGGCCAGAGGGGGCTGAGCCGGGCATGCGTGGTTAGGTCATCCTCCCCAGCAGCCTCACAGACCTCGAGAAGGAGGTGGAG
>NW_007729093.1:87850-89040 GCF_000696425.1 Galeopterus variegatus
TGAGAATGACCTTCGGCTCTCTGCAAGCTCACTTCTTCAATTCACGTGGGGGCAAGACTGCAGGTCTGATTCCTCCTGACTCCCTTGCTAGCGGGTGTGCAATTCAGTGTTTTGCATACAGTAAAAACCCAATAAGTGATTGTTGAATAAAGGAATGAATGAATGAGTGAACAGGTGTTATGGCTTTTGTCACCATGCCACCCTTAGTTCCTACCCTCCAGTATAACTCTGAGTTCTATCTGTTCGCCCCAAGTGTTCTGGAGAAGCAGGTTCTTTTCCATCTTGACCCCAGGTCTATCCAATTTGACATCGGCTTTAAACAGCTGCCCCAGCCACAGCTCCCCATTGACCATTCCGGCCTTCTCCGCCCCCAGGAATGCTAATGTTCTTATATTTACTTTCTCTGGCCCTCCCTTCTAGCCTTTTCCCTCATCAGATCTGCTCTGCAACAAATTACCTGGCTTCCCCACGGCCTCCTTTTCCTGTCTGAAATCACCATTTCCTAAACAGCTCCTCTTGGATTTTTTTTTATATTTTAATTCTTAATTAAAANGGGCATGCGTGGTTAGGTCATCCTCCCCAGCAGCCTCACAGACCTCGAGAAGGAGGTGGAGGGGGGGAGGCCAGGGGATGCTCCTTCATGTTTCTCAGCAGGGCACTTTGGTGATTCAGGGGCGATTCGTCACCATGTGTCTGTCCAGGGCAGTGCACAGTGTCGGGTGTGCCTGGTGCCCATGCTCTGCATGTCAGTTGCACCCCGGGTCATGGTTGCAACACCTCTGCCGTATTTTCAAGTACCTGGTAGATGGGCAGTATTGCCCCAATTGAGAGCCCCTGAGTCATGGAGTCATAAGACAAAGGCAAGGTGACTACTCACCCACACCCTCAGTTTTGGGTAAGACACAGGTTGGGAAGCCCCCCGGGGTAATATCCTTGAATGGAGAGAAGAGGCATGTTGGGTCGGGGGGTGGGTCAGGACAGGCTCAGATGCCAGAAGGGAGAGAAGACAAATGCCATAACCATCAGATTCAGATGGAGGGAGACACGCACAGAGGACATGGAAGCCCAGAGGGAGGTGTTTGCACAGGACACAGAAAGCCCTAGGGAGCCACAGAAGAGGTCAAGGAAGGGAATAGCTTGTTTAAGCTGCAGGTAAAACAAAAAGCATCCCGCCCTATACAGGAGCCACA
>NW_007729093.1:92579-96568 GCF_000696425.1 Galeopterus variegatus
GCTCCTGTGAGGTTCAGCTGGTTGAGGAAGGGGTTGGATGGTGCTGGGGCTGCTACAGACCTGGGTCCATCTTCCCTGCACGGGAGACAGGAGTGAGAGGGTGCCTGGCCCTGTTGGGGGTGTGGGAAGGGGAGATGGCAATGGTGTTTGGGTTGTACTCAGCAGGAGGGGCCAGCAGGGAGCCTGTGACCCTGCTCCATGTCCTCCCCCACCCCACGGGCCCATGTGGCAGGAGCACAGGCTCAGCCAGACCCTGGGTTGTCGTGACAATGCCATGTGGCCCTCCCTCTGCCCTCGCTGGGGGCCAGGGTGTAGATGGACAGATGTGTCCATGCAAAGAAGCTGCTGCTTCTGAGGGAAAGAGCAGTGGCCAGGGATTGTCCCCAGCCATGCATCAGCTGGTTTCTGCCTTCTTCTCCCTGAGATGTCTCTGCAGTTAACTGTGTACTTTTCTTCACTCTCCAGGAGAGGACGTGGAAGAGCCCCTTGCACAGTGTCTGACACATAACGGGCCCTTGGTGATACATTTTTAAAAATAAATGATTTGATTAGATTTCTTAGGCACAGATTAGATTTTCCAAAGATGGCCCCAGTAACACTTCCCATACCATGGGCTCTTTTTAGCATCTGACCTTGACACCAGCTCCCTTCACTTCTGAGGGAGCCTCTGTGACTGCCTCGACCAATAAGTAGAACGTATGGAAGTGACATTAAGTGACTTCCAAGGCTAGATTATAAAAATGCTGTGCACTTCCACCGACCTCTCCTGCTGCCCTGTTTGGAAGCCCAAACTCGCCCACATGGAGAGACCCACGTAGGTGTTCTGGCTGGCAGCCCAGCTGAGGTCCCCACTGACAACAAGCATCAACCACCAGACTCGTCAGTGACGATGTCTCCGGAAGATTCCAGCCTCAAACTGTCCAGGTGCACCCAGCCTTCTAGTCTTCCCAGACGAGGCCCCAGACATCAGAAAACAAAGACAAGTTCCCACTGTAGCCTGTCCAAATATTTGACCCGCAGGAACTGTGAGAGATAACAGAGTTATCATTGTTTTAGGATGACTTGTTACCCAGTAATAGATAACTGATATACTCCGTACACAGAGCCCTGACTGGCCCCCCTAGTGACAGGCCTACCCATGACTGCCTGTGGCTGGAGTGCAGTCTCCGCTGCCCGACAGTGGTTGCCAGGGTAACTGGGTCCGCTGGCACAAGATGTGGGAGCGGACTTTTCAAAAATTGCCTGAAGCTGCTTTCCTTGGAAGAGAGAGTTTGCATTTTCAAGGTTTGACCAATGCAAAAGAATCTAAAGCTCTTCTTTCTAGTTCTTAATCCAGCACCAATTCTCTAATGACTTTAGGGACAGCCCCACCTGTCTCTGTTTCCTCCTCTGCATAAGGAGCAAGGGGGACAGGGTAAAGTCTTAGGTCCCTCTTGGCTCTAGGCTTCTATGAGTTGATTTGTTGACCTGACTTTGGCTCTGCCTCTAACCGTGAGGGTTTTAGCCCAGGGTGCAAAGAACAAGGGAGAGGCCTGAGACCTCAGGGAGGAAGGCTCTCTCCTCCCTTCAGCCATTTATTGAACATTAACGACGTGCCAGGTCCTGGATCTAAGTAATTAATAACACTCTGAACACATTGGCTTTCTTTGTTATTTTCTTGTTTCCACTGAGGGCCATTTGCAGATGATTAATCTAAATCATTATTTAGATTGTGTCTAATCTTTTTTTTTAGAACAGCATTGATAACCACAGCTGTCTCTAATCTGAGAGGTGATCATTTTCCATGGCTGGCTCATTGATGTTAATCCTCCTAAGAGAAGGGGGGATCCCCAGAGCCAGGAGACTTGGATTGACCTCACCTCAGCTTCCCTACCTGTGAAATTTCTCACTGGGGGACCCCAAGGGCAGATTGGTTAAAGAAAGGGGTCTCACACTCACTCCCTAGCCAAATGACAGAATGTCTCATCCTCTCTGAGCTTCAGATCCTTGGAAAATACTGTCCGCTCTGCCTGAAAACATTCTGCCTTTGGACCCCACCCTTCCCCCATCGCAGCCTGGTCAGCTCCTATTCATCCCTCAGGCCTCATTCCATAGCACTTCCTCCAGGAAGCCTGTCCTAAAAAAACCCTCCCCCGCTGCTGTTCCCAAGGCCAAGTAAAGCAGCCCTTCTGCAGATCCAATATGGTGCTGCAATACACAGAATCTCCACCCCCCACCAGAATACAGATGCTCTCAAGAGCAGCAGACAATTCTGTTGTTCTCGATCTGTTCCCAGGCCCCCTGCACAGCCCCGCACATAGTAGGTACTCAATAAATAGATGCTGAACAGATGAAGAGAGATAATGCTCATGCCCCCCTCTGCTTCCCATGATCCTATGGCATGACGGATGAGCAAGCTCTCCTGCAGAATGGAACACCAGGTGAAGAGTTATTATCACCGCTAATGATGTTAAGCAGGCAGATGCTTCGAATGCCTCAGTTGCGCCAGCATCTAGAGGCGATTCAGATCTTACCCAGATCTGCAAACCCAGAACAAATTGGATGAAAATGCCATTCCCTCACAGATGCAGCTAGGGTTGTAGAGATGGAAAGGATGATACTGAGGCTCCTAAATGCTGTGGGAAATCTTTCCAGGACAGATAGGAGGGAGAATCAACATGGGCTGTTTTGTCTACAGTTGGCAGCTCCTCCGTCCCTCCCTCCCACAGCTCTTCTTTCCACTTCCTCAAGGAGGGGATGCGACACTCTGCAGGGGACACAGGGCATGGGGGCTGAGGACTGGAGGGGGCCTGGGTCACTCCATCTGGGGCTGCCAGCCAAAGGATGGTTCTAAGTAGCTTTTCAGGAAATAAGGGAGGAAAAAGTGGCTTCGTTGGTGGTTATCGAATGAAGTGCACTTCCTAAGAAATATCTGCCAGGTGGGCTGGCTTCCCAGGGCTTCCAGGACACCCAGGAAGTGGGGCAAGGCCTCTGGTCTCGGCTTGGGGAGACCTCACAGTCATTTTCTCCAAGGGGCAAGCTGCCCCTCCGCCCACCCCATATTAGGCTCCACCTCTATGAACTCTGCAAGTAAAACCCCAGGGCATAATCAGGTGGAAGGGAGAATCAAGTGTAGCTATTACTCTGTGAAAACCCCTAACTGCCTGGCTTGGCAAATGAATTAAATTGTTAACCAAAATGCATATATCTGCATGCATTTGAATACATGAAGAGGATCAGTCAGACCCTGCCCAGGTCCACCTTCTCCTGGAGGGAGGAGGAAGAGAAGAGAGAGGAAGAGAGGAGAACCTTGGAAAAAGAGGTTTGGACAGCTCGCGAGGCTGCACCTTAAAAAGCCCATGCCTTCGCATGCTGTATTTATAGATTAAACACAAAAACCGTCTCCCTGCTGCATTAAAAACTACCCATCAAGGCTGAGGACTCCAAGGAGCAGTAAAATCAATCTCATTGCATAAAGACAACAGCGAGCAATTGGCATGACATTTTAAGTAAATGCTACAGCCATTTGTAAATGTTCATTTTCCGGGAGACCCCATCTATTATATGACAGCTATTTTCTTAGCATCCCAGTGTGAATTCAGTCGGTTTACAGATAAGCCCGTTGAGGAGAATGGATATCAAGATGTAAAGTGCTATAATACGGACAATTTGTTACCGCTGCACCAAGTCACTCTGTCATCATCTATCGGCCTCTGGCAGAGGTTGGAAACCACTGGGTTATTTTTGCAGGTTGGTGTTAATGAGGGAGGGGGTCTAAAGAGGGTGGAGAAGTAGGTGGGGACGGAGGAGGCAGATCAGCTCCATCGCAGACAGTAGACCTCTGGTGAAAAGACCTGCCCTTTCCAGATGTCCCTTCCCCAAACAGGCCCAGGTGGGAGAGACAGTTCCCACCCAGAGCAGCAGAGAAAAGTGGGCCAGTGCCTGCCTCGTTATCAGCAAGACCGCAGTCCCAGGTGGAGAGGGGCCATCAGAGGCCAGAAACATTAATT
>NW_007729093.1:97443-98379 GCF_000696425.1 Galeopterus variegatus
GTTATCAGCAAGACCGCAGTCCCAGGTGGAGAGGGGCCATCAGAGGCCAGAAACATTAATTATGAGCTGACCCCTCTGCTTCTCAGATGCCCCTGCAAGGCCTGGATCATTGGACCCGACTCAGAGGAGAACTCCCTTTCCTGGGGTTTCATCCCCAGCACTCTGGGCCTCCTGACAGGGGGGCCCAATTGGGGCTGAGAAATATCATAGCTGCGGCGTGAAAACCTGCTCAGGAGCTGCCCGAGTGAAGTATGGTCTGAGAGAAACGGAGGGTCCCCCAGCTTCATAACTCACTGCTAACTCCGACAGCCCAGACGTTTCCAGAGAGGAAATGAATGACCACCTCGGTGAACCTGGAGTTGCGCAGCAGAAGAGGTGCGGAGGGAGGCAGGTGACAGATGGTGCCTGGCCCCCTGTGGGGTAGGTTGATGGGAAGGAACTCAGCCCTTAAATGGTGAGAAAGTCAAATGTCTGGAAATTAAAGTCCAGTTTCAAGAAGGGTGGGAGTCCAAAGAGATCTACTACACTGCTGGTCATTTAGGGCACAAACCTCAGGCCACTTGTGTACCAGGCAAGCAAGCCCCTCCCAGACTTTATTGGTCCTTGCGCTTCCAGCTGCTTCTCTTGTGCCATTCATTCATCCAGCAGTCATTCGAGGGTCTGTCGTGTCTCTTCCCGGGCAACCCTGACCTTGCTTGGGCTTTGCTTGCCGGCTAATCGGGCTGACACAGGGTGGGCCATTTAGCCTGTTAACGATTCCAGGGATCAAACTATATCCCCCATGCCTAGTGGTGTATGGTGCATAGTAGGACACAAATATTAAACAAGGAATGAATGAAGGCAGGAAGGCAGGAATGCAGGAACGCAGTCATGCATCCACTCTGCAGGTGTTGGTTTGCCAGGTGGCAGGTCTGGACACGATTCCTCAATGGGCAA
>NW_007729093.1:99428-100946 GCF_000696425.1 Galeopterus variegatus
TGGGTTTTGAAACCTCTCGGGCCTGCCAGAGAAGCAGAGAGTAGAATGGTGGTGTGGGGGCTGGGGAGGAAGGGAGAAGCTGGTCAAAGGTACAAAGTTGCAGTTAGACAGGAGGAATAAATTCTGGGGATCTGTTGTACGGGGGTGGTGGCTACAGTTAATAATACTGGACTGTGTACTTGAAAATTGCTGAGAGAGTAGATCTTAAATGTTCTCACCACAAAAAATAAGCATGTGAGATGATGGATACGTTAATTGGCCTGATTTAATTATTTCACAATATCTACATATATCAAAACATCGTGTTGTACACCATAAATATATACAATTTTTATTTATCAGTTATACTTTAATGAAGCTGGATGGAGGGGGGACTCTCAGGCCTGGATTCAAACCCTGGCTCAGTCATTTAGGAGCTTTGTGGCTTTTTGTAAATTTCCTAATCTCTCCATCCTTCTATTCTCACTTCTATAAATTGGGGCTGATGACACTTACCACACTGAAGATGGAATGACATCACTGTGCCTGGGAGAGAATAGACATTTAAAAAGTGGGAGCCAGCTATAGAAAAGTGGGGTGACTTGGCTCCAGTCACACAGTGGGTCAGAGTGGGGGGCAGGGGTAGGTCCAAAATCTCAGACTCTCAATTCTCATTTTAGCGGTTTCCATAGCAATGATCCAAGCTTGGCAATGAGTTGATTTTTGTGACATCCCATAGTCTATAAAATTATCTGAAGGCCATCACAAAATAATCACATCCTATGCTCTGCTGTGCTTTCTCTTGGTGGGGATGTCATAAAGATTTGACAGCAATGACAAGATGTCAGTTTGGCTCCTAAGGAGTCAGACATCCCAGGTTGAGCCCGCTGAGATGATTTTTGCCTTTAACTCTGACATGGGGAAAGTTCCAATCAGATTCAATTGTTGGTGTCTTTCTAATTAACTCCCAGATACTCCCGTGGTCCCAGATCCTTTATCCTGTGTCCCCCTTGTCTTTCCATCACCCACNGGGGGCCGTGTCCAGGCTGATCTGAGCTGGGAAGCGTGTGGAGTTTATAAAGAAGTGTGTCGGTGCAAAAATCAGTTCTTCGGAGATAAATAAATGAGCAATTGCAGCTGAGGCGCCGCGGAGAGTCCTTAGCTTAATCAAGCAGTGTCATCCCGAGGTAATTTAGAGGCCGCATTCATCACCGCTCTCTCATCCTCTCTCTGTCACCGCCGCTAATGGTTCTCGGGCCAAGGCAGGAAGTTGCCAAGCTACCTCTCAGCCACATCTGCGCACACGGCTCTTGCCTCTTGGATAGAGGCAAGGGTGACAGTCAAAGTGGGTGACAAGCAGGGTGGCCTGGGAACTGACCTGTCAGAAAGGCCACAAGCCACTGCTGCCCTAGTTAGCCCAGCCAGATGTCAAACTGGGCAGAGAGGGAGCCCGGGGGAGGCCTTTCCCTCCTGTGGCCAGAAGACCTTGACAAGTACGAATTCTCATTTTTACAACAAACCTGGGAGGAAAAACTATAG
>NW_007729093.1:102700-106232 GCF_000696425.1 Galeopterus variegatus
TGCTGCTGCTGCTGCTGGCGGGCCACACTTTGAGGACCATTGCACCAAAGGATGGGCTGTGCCAGGTGGTGCAGAAAGCCCCCCATCCCAGCTCCCAAACTTGTTCCACCTGCTCTGACCAGGTGTCTCTGCACTGGGCCTCCCGTTCCTTCCCCCATCGCTCCCTGGGTGAGGTTTCTTGCATCAGACTCTCTCCCAACACAGGGCAGAACCATCCCTCCATCCCTCCATCGAGTATATATGCTCCGAGCTAGATGGAGAGATACTAATTTTGCAAAATCTGCACAAAAATCGGCCGAATTTATGTTCCCCTTGCAAGAGAAATGCTGTCGAGTGGAAATAAAATGCAGGATTCCTGGGCACTTCTATTACCTCTTCATGTCATCGGCAGTGACTGATGGCGAAAAGTAAGATTGCAAACAGAATCGCTTTCGCTTTGCCCAGAACAAACTCCACCCGGTGTCGGAGCCTCCTGCAAATCTGCAGTTTCTCCCTGATGTCCCCGGCAGCTGCCAAGGAGGGAGCCGGGAGAGCAGCCAGCAAGGAGGGGGGAGCCTGCCCCCAGCCCAGGCCCTGGGGACCCGTCCCTCACCCAAAGCAGGGGCCCCTGCCAGCGAAAGGGAACCCAGCTTGATTTAATACGGTTCATTTTTCTTCCTTGTTTTAATCACGGAGCAATAAGAATAATAAACTCGCCTTTATATAGTGTCTTTCATCGCCAGTGTACCACCAAATACTTTACAGATTTAATAATAGAGTTTCAGAAATAAATAATGGGGAATAATAATAATAGGAAGGATAAATAACATACTTATGGAATTGTATTGTGGTTTATGGTGGTAAACAATGCCTCAGACAGCCGGCAGCAGGAAATTAAGATGTTTGGAAGGGAGAAGGGAAAGCAACGGAGAGATGCCTTCAGGTGAGATTTGCGCTGAGCTGGGGGAGTTGGGGACAGAGAGACTGAAGGTGCGTGGGCTGTCAAGGGGGCGCTTTCCTGCCGAGGGGCAGGGCTGGGTGGTAACACAATGAGGCATCTGTACTTAAGAGGAGGTGGCTGTCCTAGGTTGGGTTCTCCAGATATGAACACTGAGAAGGGAGGTGGGTGGTGTCTATAAGGGATCTATCCCATGTAAGAAGGGGGAAGATATAGGGTTGAACAGAGGTAGGAGCTGGGCCATAGTGACCAGTCCTTTAGACCCCACCTGGCTGGGTCACTAGACACAGGGCTGCCCAGGAAGGCTGTGACCTTAGGCCAGGCCACTCTCTGCAGCCAAGGGCATGTGCTGCTTGCAGTCCCTGCTGCCTCCACGGCCAGAAGCGAGCTTTCCCTGGAGGGTGTGGAGGCAGCAGGCAGGGGACATGTCCTGGATCTAATCCAGCCTGGAACGAGGCCCTCGAAAAGAAAAGCAAGTTCTGTAGCAATTCCCCTGGACAGATGGAGTATTCCCCCTGAGTCCCCAGCTGGTACCAGGCTGGAGGGATCCGCGGGCTCAGAGGTGAAAAGGAAGTAGACAGGAAGAAGGGACAGGGACCCGGCCCTGCTGCCTGGCCGAATAGAAATCGCCAGGGTTTTCCTCTTGCTTTGTGGTAGCCGCCCCCCTTTGGTAGCAGTCGCCCTTGCCCTGTCGATGGGACCGAGACCGGAGAGCTAATCCCTGACAACATCAGCAGGCCGTGTTCCTTGCCTGGTTGTGATTTTCCTGGCAATATTCTTGGGGATTTTACATATGGTGTCTCTTTTATAGAGAGGAAACTGTGACTTGGTGGCTGAAAAGCTTGCCCAGGGGCTGTGGGGAAGGTGTGGCCCGGTCAGGACTTGACCCCAGCCCCACGTGAAGTCCATTTCCATCTGCAGACTAAAGGTTTCGGAGGGAGCCAGATGAAGCCAATACCCCATGCGGAGGGTCAGTGAGGGAGGCATCGGCCTCCCCGGGGCTGCTCCCACAGGCAGCAGGTTTCTGTGAGATGCCAGCCCCGATCTGTAGATGGACTGCAGTCCCAGCAGCCAATTCCACCATGTCTGCGACCTGGGGGGAGAAGCTTCTGGGGGCCAGCTTGTCACCGAGGCCCAGGCTTGCAGCCAGCTAGCCCTGTGGCGCTGTTCTTTGGCCAAATGGCCCCACATGGGGAGATCTGCTCTAGCCATGTGCCCGGCTCTGACACTGGCCATTGCCTGGCAGGTGGCCACCTGGAGATGGTCTGGCCCAGCAGAAGCTCCCACTGTGAGGCTCTTGTCCCACTCAGAAGATTCTAGTTTACACAGGCTTGTAAACAAGTGGCACTCACCCCTCTGGCACACTATGTGGGCTTTAAATGTATTAGTCCTCTTTACTGCCTTGTAGAAGGTGATTGCTAACTCTCAGAGCACGCATCCTTCTCCCCAGAGAGTCTCCAGTGTCTGGCTGCCGAGCAGATGGAACTCTGTACCTGGCTGGGCGCAGGAGCAAGAGCAGCCAAGAGCTGGGTGGTCCCCGTCCCAGGCCCCAGACACCACCGATGCACGCCATGCGTGTGTCTTGAGCACTTAGTGTGTGCCAGACACTGCCACACCCTCTGGATAGAGCTGTGAATAAGCTGGACAGATCCCCTCGACCACTCAAGTAATTCTAGAACTAACTATACATTTGTAGTTATGTTAAGCAGGTCAAGGCTCTGTGTAGACACCTGAACTACTGATATTTGCAGAGCCTCAGTTTCCACATCTGTAAAATGGCAGAGATCCCCAGTGATAGGCGATTCAGAAGCTGGTAGGGTATGAAATAGCCTGGCCCACTCTTGCCTTTAAAGGCGGTGCAGTGATTATCATCACGGTGGCATTTGTCACAGCTTCCTCCCTGTCAGTGCTGGCAGGTTGCACAGGCATCTCCCGCTGGGCTCTGTGTTTAGTATTGAAGTCAGGCAATTGATTTGCATTTTATTATTTTTAAAAAGGAGAAGCCTCCTTCACTGCCTCCATCCCAGGAGGTAAGTGCTCCCTGCCAGGGTTGGTGGGCAGGGACCAAGGCCACCTTGAGGTTCTCGGGGTGTCCACTCCCAGGATTCAGTGAGCTCTTGGTGACAGTGCACCTGTATTCACCTTCCCTTACTGGCCAGCCAGTCCCCCTGTGGCCAGAGATCTGTGTGTGCTGCGTGGGGCAGGGTGTGGGTACATAACAAATAGTCCCTAACTTCAAGGACTGTAGAATGAAGCTCGGGAGAGAGAGCAGATACGAGATGGGAAAGCTGTGTTCACAGAGCAGCAGACTAACCAGTTGTGGTAAGAGCAGTCACTGCTATTTACACAGAGGCCAGTGTCACCTAACGAGGGTGCCTTAGAAGGAATCAGGTCCCCACACCCAGCCAGGCAGCCCCCACCCAAATGCTACCAGGGAGGGGACGCCCACCCTGAGCTGCAGCCCCCTGGATGGGTCTTGTTGTTGAGCTTACTTTCTCATGAGAAGCCAAACCAGCAGCATTATCCTGGGCTCCAGAGTCTCCCAGACGTGGCTCTAACCCAAATGTCACCACTAGTGTGAATTTAGGGTGAGGT
>NW_007729093.1:106363-108627 GCF_000696425.1 Galeopterus variegatus
AGCCAGTCCCCCTGTGGCCAGAGATCTGTGTGTGCTGCGTGGGGCAGGGTGTGGGTACATACCAAATAGTCCCTAACTTCAAGGACTGTAGAATGAAGCTCGGGAGAGAGAGCAAATACAAGAAGGGAAAGGTGTGTTCACAGAGCAGCAGACTAACCAGTTGTGGTAAGAGCAGTCACTGCTATTTACACAGAGGCCAGTGTCACCTAACAAGGGTGCCTTAGAAGGAATCAGGTCCCCACACCCAGCCAGGCAGCCCCCACGCAAATGCTACCAGGGAGGGGACGCCCACCCCGAGCTGCAGCCCCCTGGATGGGTCTTGTTGTTGAGCTTACTTTCTCATGAGAAGCCAAACCAGCAGCATTATCCTGGGCTCTAGAGTCTCCCAGACGTGGCTCTAACCCAAATGTCACCACTAGTGTGAATTTAGGGTGAGGTNTGCAGCCCCCTGGATGGGTCTTGTTGTTGAGCTTACTTTCTCATGAGAAGCCAAACCAGCAGCATTATCCTGGGCTCTAGAGTCTCCCAGACGTGGCTCTAACCCAAATGTCACCACTAGTGTGAATTTAGGGTGAGGTGTTGAGCCTAAGTCTCCATTTCCTCATCTGTAAAATGGGAATCATAATGGCGTGAATCTCAGGGGGCTTTTGGAAGATTTATGATGTCAGTGAGTATCCTCAGGTTCCAACTGAAAAGTGGGAGCCTCAATATTTCACCTCCCCTGCCCTCCACACTTGTGGAGCCAAATGGAGATCCGAGTCTTGGAATCCCAATAACCCTGAAGCACTTCAGCAAACCCTGGCCCACAGGCCAAATCCAGCCCTGCTGTGACCTGTTTTTGTAAATAAAGCTTTATTGGAACACATCACACTCATTCATTTACATATCGTTTGTGGCTGATTTTGTGCTACAGCGGCAGTTGAGTAGTTGCAACAGAGACAGTTTGGGACACAAAGCCAAAAGCATTCACTATCTGGACCTTTACAGAAAACGTTTGATCACCCCTGCTCTAAAGTCCAGGGCTCCCTGCAAGACTAAATTGGAAAATGCTGCTATGGTCAAAGTCAAGGCCCCCTACCCTGTCCTCTCCCAAGTCCAGACCTTAGACTCTGCCTGGGAGAGACCTGAGCCCACTAAGCAGGCTCTGGACTCACTCCCTTACCCAGTCAGCTGCCCAAAGTGTTGCTGCCTGCCTCGCAGGGTGTGTCATGGGTGGAATCGAGGGCTGGCTACAGGAGGTGGAGACAGTGGTGGCCTCCAGGCTGGCCTAGGGGAGCCAGGCCCTGGTCTAGCTGGGACAGGAAGGCAAGCCAGGGCCTGCCCTTCTCACCATGCTCTTGGCAGGCAGTGCCAGGGAGGAAAAGGGGCAAGTGCCCTGGCTGTCCCATGGCCCAGCAGATGTCAGGCTCCTCCCACCCAGACTCTGCTTCTCCTTTGGGTGGGAGTGAAGATTTTTTCCCCAACACTCTCCTGTTTGGGGGATCCCAGAAGGTTCTCGTCTGTAGACCAAGGTGGAAATGTAGGGGTAGGAGCAAAGAGCCCCACATGCCTGAGATGTTGTAAGAGCTCAAAGAATGCTAGCTCCAATCACTGTCGCAAAGCCAAACTTCTCCCTGTTTCCACCTACTGGTCCCAATACAAGCTTCTAACAACTCAGAATAAATCTGCTCCCTTTTCAACAGGATGACTTTAAAAAATATTTTTAATTTATTTATTTATTTTTTATTGTAACATAGTTGGTTGAACAAATCTGTGGGGGACAGCGTTGAATATCAATACCTGTGTGCAGATGTGATGCTCAAATCAGGAGAATTATTGTATTCAACATTATACAATGAAGTCGGTTTTTGTGTCCCTTTACCAGCTCTCCCTTTATCCCTAAAAATACTTGAAGATTCTTGTCTCAAGTCACCAAGTGATAGAGTGGTAACTCAGCCCAGCCGAGTTCTAGCAGTTTCCATCACACCTCCCGATGAACGACATGTTTCATTGTCTCAGAGTTGAGGCTATATTCGGTTTAAAAATGTATAAATAAATCTGAAGTATATGTAGCCATCCTGTGAACCTCAATATTTCATTAGAACAACCTGTTCCCAGAACTTTTTGGAGACACCAAAACTTAGGGCCCGCAGCAGAGTGTGACTTCTCAGCTGGTCTTGGTCATGTTGGGTGTGGTGTGGGGTGAGAACGGGAGCAGATCAAACGGGCACCAGAGGTTTAATTCAGTCCCAGACTCTCGGTAGCTGTAATTATACACGCACTCG
>NW_007729093.1:108830-109464 GCF_000696425.1 Galeopterus variegatus
CGGGCACCAGAGGTTTAATTCAGTCCCAGACTCTCGGTAGCTGTAATTATACACGCACTCGTAGGACTTAAGGGAGTCACTTGCCCCCTCGAGTCTCAGACGTGAAATGGAAATCATACCACCTCCCCATGGGATTGCAGGGATCCGACTGTAAACGCGTTCCCAGCCTCCCGACCACACCGGGTAGAAGCGATGCAGACACACGCCTCTCTGCAACGCCTCCCGTGTATGGTTCTATGTGTATCTTTGATAAATGGCTATACTTTTATATTCTAATTGGTAACAGAAACAACACCTCAGAGGCCCAGGAGAAGCCCCAAGTCCCAGCTCAAAAGCGAGATGAAAGTGTATCCAATGAGAGGGAAAAACTGTTACAGGGAAAAAAAAATGCAGGAGGTAGTTGGGAGAATTCTCCAAAAGTGGGGAGCAGGGGAAAGTTTGTTCTTGCAGACAGGAGACTGGGCTTGTCTGGGCCTAGAGATCAGGCTGCATCTTTGGGGGTCAGGGGTGGGGGTCGAATTTCCCCTGGAAACAGGGGAATTCTCAAGTGGGGAGTTAACATCCCTGAATATCCAAAGACTCAGGCTATCTCCAGCCCTGGAGGTCAGCAAGTGTAGTATCTCATGCGCTGGGC
>NW_007729093.1:110631-113065 GCF_000696425.1 Galeopterus variegatus
GAGATCAATTCTTATTAGGAAAATCAGGGCAAGAGGGGAAGAGCATGTTCTCGAGGAGGCCGCTGCCACAGGAGGTCACCCCAAGCGCTGGGTGTGACCCAAAGACAGGGAGCCTGCTCTCTGCATTGGGGCACTGTTAGGTCTTCTCTTGCAGTTGTGACCAGGAGAGACAGAGCCTGGCAGCAGGTCTCAGGGAGGTGGCACAGACACGGCCTCACTCCCCTCAGGCTGTCACAGAAAGAAGCCTGGTCCACAATGAAGCCAGCGGGCAGTGGGGGGGACGACAGGGGAGGGAGGGCTCTGCCAGATGACCGAGACCCGCACCCTCCCTCATCACCCTGGGCTTATGAGGTGGATTTCCTGCAACTAAATAAGAGATGGGCCTGCAGGGGTGTGGAGGGGAGGAGTGTCTCATGCAGGTATCTGCTTGCTCCCTACCCACCGTTGAAACCTCACACCGCTGGCGCAGCAGCAGCCTGGAAGGTGGACGGTACTGTCATGAGAGCACGTGAGACTCCAGAGGTAAATATCCTGCCCCACCCAACCCTCCACTCTATCATGACCTGTTTAATGCTGCATCATTTGGAAGGTGTGCGTGTGTATGGGAGGACCTGGGAGGATTGTGACCGTGCTATTCAGAGGACCAAGGATAGATGGGAAATAAAACCCGATGAGTCCACCTACAGGCAGGTCAGCCTGGATTGAGAAAAGCCCCTGCCAACAGGTGGCTGTCACAGGACAGGATTTCTCAAGCCGGGCTCTGTTGACATTTTGGGTGGGATAATTTGTGTTGTGGGGCTGTCCTGTGCACTGTAGGATGTTTAGTATCATCCCTGGCCTCTGTCCACTCTTGGCCAGGAGCACCCACCCATCCTACTCGTGACAGTCAGAAAATGTCTCTAGACATTACCAAATGCCCCCTGGGGAGAGGCCAGGAGCATCCACCCATCCTACTCGTGACAGTCAGAAAATGTCTCTAGACATTACCAAATGCCCCCTGGGGACAAAGACTCTGTTGTAGAATCTCAGTGCTTTCTCTCCCTGGACTTAGATACCTCTTGAGGAAAGGGGGGCTGAGGGTCCATGAACTTGGCAATGGGCAAGGGGTTAAACAGATGGATGAGCTCCATTTCCTCTCTGCAAGCTACCAGGAGTCTGCAGCTGATGGCATCTCAGATGCTTTTGTGTTGAGTATTTAGTGCTGGGCCTGTCAGCACTCCGGCCCACCAACCTCCTCCGACTCTGGTTAGAGAGGGAAGCCAGGCTCTGCATGGAGAAAGCCTGGGGTGGGGTGGGGTGGGGGGTACTCAGCAGACTCCACCCCACTCCTATCTCCAGAGTCCCTAAGGTTCCTGGGAAAAACATCTTTGGAAAGGGCAGGGCTGGAGTTGGCGCTGGAAGTGCTTGTTGGAGAAGCCAAGGGATGCGGAGGCTGAGTGGGGGGAGAGAGTGTTATCACAGAAACCTGATTTTTCTGCACACTCTATCAGCTCCCCATCTGTTCCTTGATTAAATGTATTGCTGCGCTCCCTCCCCGCGTGCCCGCTGCCGGGACGTCTCCGGAGCCCTGATTACATCTGTGGAGAGAGCCTCAAACCTCACAGATGAGCGTGCCTATCGATCAGCCTGGCACTGACGTTTGTTTCAAAATCTAGAGGGAAAGCAGCAGAGCCAGTGGGGTGGGGGTCGCCAGGGGGGTCTCTTACCCCAAAGCGGAGGCCCTCCATCTTCTTTCTCGCCTCCACAAGCCAGGGCCCCTTAGATTAGCATCAACTACTGATTCCTAGCACTGTGACCTTGGGCCAGCCACCTACCCTTCTGGGCCTCAGTTTCCTTCTCTTTAGCATTGATGGTGTTGGAGATGATTTTAGATTCATCTCCAGAGAATAGTCTATAGCCTTGCTTGTGACTCCAAGTTGAGTTCCTGGGCCAGCAGCCCAGGCATCCCTTGGGGGCTTGTTAGAAATGCTCTCAGGTTCCACCCAGGCCCACTGAGTCAGAACCTGCCTTTTAACAAGACCCCCGGGTGCTTCATGGGCACACTACAGTGTGAGAAGCTGTCAACCGCTTCGTTCATCTGGCTGCTTCAGAGGTGAACATGAATAAAAAAATCTCTCAAAGGGAATGATTCACCACCTTCTCTGGCCTTGGAAAACTCTTACAGAGATTTTCTTCTTGCCCAAGAACCTTCACCCTGAAAAGGAGCTGGCTCTGAAATCTTGGCCACCTCGTGTGGTTTGAGCCCTGAGATGAAAATCTTCGTTCAACTAACCACTCAACAAGCCTGGGGATAAAAAGACAAGCAGGACCCTCTTCCTGCCCTCAGGGAACTGCCTCTTTCCTAAGAACAGGCAGACTCCCTCTATCCAAGCTGAAAAGATGCCAGAGAGAAAGGCTAGCTCCGTGGAATTGTTATTAAGCAGCTTGCTCTCTC
>NW_007729093.1:114128-134583 GCF_000696425.1 Galeopterus variegatus
GATTGCTCTCAACATGTGACACTCTGGTCATCACAGGACCCTGTAGAGAGTTCCCACACAGAAGAAGTCCCTCACCAGATGTGTCCCCTGGGCTGTGGACTTCCCAGACTCCGAACTGTAGAAAATAAATGTGTTTTCTTATAAATTACCTAGTTTAAGGTATTCTTTTATAAGCCACAGAAATGCACTAAAACACCTTCCTTGCCTCTTCCAAGTTTTGGTGTCAGCTGGCAGTCCTTGGCTTCTGGTGGCACCACTCCTATCCGCCCCCATAGTCACATGGCCTCCTCTTCTCTGTGGGTGTTAAATCTCCTTCTGCGTTTTCCTTATAAGGACACTTGTGATGACATTTAGGGTCCATCTGGATAAACCAGGATAGCCTTATCTCAAAATCTTTAATTATATCTACAAAGACCCTTTTTCCAAATAAGATGGCATTCACAAGTCCTAGGGATTTGACGTGGATATCTTTTGAAGGGCTATTTTTCAGCCTACCACACTCTGCGATCAAAACGTGGCTTCACTGTGGGACCCTGGGTAAGTTACTTAACATAGCTGAGCCTCAGTGTCCTCCCCTGTAAATTGGGACAATAATCCTTCTAGGTGGCTTTTGTGGCTGAGTGTGCACCGGCATCACCTAGAGGGCTTGTTCAACACAGCCGGCAGGGCCCGCCCCCAGGTCTCTAATCCAGTGTGTCCGGGGAGGGCCTTGAGGATATACATTTCCAACAAGTTCCCAGGTGATGCTGAGAACCACTGGATTGAATCAAGTGATGCATCTAAGGTGCCTAACAAAGTCCCCATCCAAAGTACGTACTGAATAGACAATGTTGGTCAACAACCTACCAAAATGATGCCCACCATGGCTGCTTGGTTTGTTGGAAAACAGCACAGCAGAATGGCCAGTCTCCCATTAGAAGGTGAGCCCTGGAGTGCAGGGCTGTGTCTATTCACTTCCTCCATCCAAAGCTTGCTGCTTGGGGTTGGGCACAGTCCCACCATTGTTGGCCATGAGCCAGGCACTGTGCTGTGTCTCTCATGGGGCTGGGCCTTGCCTCTATCTGCTCTTGGTCGTCTAGGAGCTTCCCAGCTAACACTTACATGTAAGTTAACAGTGACCAAGTGTGCATGGATCAAATGTACACAATGGTATAGAAATCATATGAGGAGACAGGGATGATCCCTTCTGAAGGAAGCCCTTGGGTGTGGTGATGCCCAGCAGGGTTTGGGGAGGGAAGTAAATTTGCCAGTTGCCCTGGAGGGAGAGGGCTTTCCGGGCAGAAGAAACAGCATGTGAGGGCCCATGAAACATCAGAGTGGCTGACTCACCGGATCCAAAGCCAGGAAGTGCAGGAGATGGGCAGGAGACCTTGGCAGCAGCCAGGAAGATAAGAGCTTTTGCTCCCTTCCTTTGAAGTAATGACCCATACCTTGTAAGTAATATGGGGGGACATTGCAGGGCTTTCTCTGGGAGAGAGACTTGTTTAGCTTCATGTTGTTGGAAGGTTGCCCTAGTGGCTGTGTGAGGGGTAGGTTGGATGTGGAAGAGACTGGATGCAGGAAGATCATTTAGGCGGCTGGTAAAACAATTCAGGCAACAGATGAGGGCCTGGACTGAAGCACACGCGGGCGCTCGTCCGCTTGATGGATGAAGGGCTGCGCACACAAACGAGCAAAGCGTCAGTGAAGCCAGTTTCATCCTGCCTCGGAAGAGATGGCCTCGGAGGGCAGTGGCGTCCTTGGGCAATTTACACTGGGGGCCTTGGCTCTGCCTTCTCGGGGGAGGGTGTCTGAATTTCCTCTGCACCTCTGCTTTCTCTCTGTCCTCGTGGGGAAACGGCACCTCCTCCGTAATTACCCAGTGCAGGTTTTGCTAAGCATCTCCCAAGTGTTAAACGGGCTAATTTCTATGGGGATTTTTCTTTAAGCCAGCATGACACAGGCTCTAAATCAATTTGAAATCTGTTGTCTACAGATCCACATGGAGAAGGTCCTTGGAGAACGGGCACCAATTATCCTCATCAGTCAATGAGGGCAGGAAGACCGTGATGGGTTTGGGCTTCGATTGCGGAGAAGGAGTTAGAAGTCCAAGGTTGCGCCAAGAAGGCACAATGCTGAGGGTAAGTGGACGTCACCCAGGCTGCAGAGGACAGGGCCCCCAACTTGAATTTGAGTGACAGATAGAAAGGGGGAAGAGTTGATTAAAAGGGCTGGGTAAGGTCTCAGGATGCTGAGGTCCTTGCCAAGTTCAGGGACTTTGGACTTTGCTCTCAGATTCACTCCATCTGTTATGTACATGAAGTTGATGAAGTAGGGAAGAAAGGGGCAGGGTCTGGGCAGGGCAATGGTGGTGCTGGTGGGTAGAGGAAAGGTCAAGGGGACTCATTAGCAGCCATTTGCAGCCTGCTCTGGAGCTCAAGATCCCTGCGAGTATTTGTGAACAAAATCAATCTTGCCCCTGATGCAGGAAGACAAGCCAAATTTACCAGCTCCTTCTTCCCGGCCAAACGGCTCTCTTCTCCTTCAGAATATTGCTTTGTAATAGAGCCCATCCTCCATCCACCCCCAGGGGAGGTTTCCAATTTGTCTGCCCAACGTGGAGGACGTGGGAAGTTGCTAACATGGCTCTGCCCTGGCTGCACCAGCCGGCCAACGGGGAGGACCTAAGGGAGAAAGCTTCAAGGATGGGCAGTGGACTTTTGTACATCGGGGTGGCCCCCTTTGTGGGCAGCGTTATGAGGTACAGCTCTCCTGACCCACTGCTCAGCCCAAGGGAAGCATCCTCCTTTACTCACTCTGTTAGCCAGGGCCAGTCAGGTGACCCAGTGTGGCCAATCCTGACAGCCAGAGTCCAGTCAAGTGACCCAGGCTGGCCAATCCCAACAGCCAGTGTCCAGTCAGGTGACCTAGAATGACCAATCCTGACAGCCAGAGTCCAGTCAAGTGATCCAGCTTGGCTAATCGCAACAGCCAGTGTCCAGTCAGGTGACCTAGAATGACCAATCCTGACAGCCAGAGTCTAGTCAAGTGAGCCAGCTTAGCCAACCCAAAAGCCAGTGTGCAGTCAGGTGACCTAGAATGACCAATCCTGACAGCCAGAGTCCAGGCTTGGCCAATCATACACTCCAGTTTTGACTGGTGTGTGTAGTGAAAAGACACAGGGACAGTTAGAATTTGTTTGCAGTGGCCTCTTGGGGCAGTGGCTATGCCCTGCGACCATGGTGGCAGAAATGTCACAGCCACTCTGTTGCCCAGCTTCCAGAACCCCTTTCCCTTCTACTTTCCAAGCCTTCTTTGCATCCTGCCATAGACGCTGTGTGCCCAATTCCTTCTAGTATGTTCTCTTAGCGTAGGCTTCTGTTGCTTGCAAGCAGAACCTTGATGGATGCAGAAGGCAGTTCTTCGAAGTCTATGACGAACAAAAGTGACGTTCATGTGAAGGGTGAGATGAAGTGTCCACTGCCTGCGCAGAGGCTGGAGCACGACACTGAGTTCCCTTCCTGCCCCCTCCTGTGTCTTCTGCTGCCATTACTCCTTCGTGGAGGTGAATGATAGAAAGCAGACTTTGATCCTCCTTTTTTTCCCTAAAGAACCTGAATGTCTCTCATGCCCAGATCTTGCTGTGGTCATGATGCCACCAAGATATAGGGAGGGGGAGCTGAAGGACTGTGGCCCACAGCAAGTCAGAGCTGGCACAAAGATTAACAAAATATTCTGTCCCAACCCTAAGAGCAGCAGCCTGGCCTGTGTGCAGCAGTGGTGGTCTCGAAGAGGTTGGTAGGGATGAACCATAATGCCTAGTGCTTTCAGGGCTCTCAGCATTTGCCCAGACATGATTCCAAACACTTTACATAAACAAATTCATTCAATTAGCTCCACAGGTCTATGCAACAGGTGGTGTTATTATTCCCATTTTACAGTTGAGAACACTGAGGCAAAAAAGGTTAAATAACTCACTCAAGGCAGCTGATGGAGTACATGGTGGGATTTGGATCTGAGCCTCTGACTCTGGGGTCTGGGATTTTGCAGAAAAGGCCTCATGAGCCACGTGGAACAGCAGGGCCTGGAGTGGGTGGGGGTCTCCCGGCATTTTTATCGGTCCTTCTCAGGTTGGAGTGGGTTACACCAGGTCCCCAGGGTAGTCTCCTTGCTGGCTGGAGATTTATCAGTTCCCAATCTGGAAGTGGCTGTGCGGTTGGTGTTGTCATCCTCTGTTAGCAGGACTCATCACAGTTTCCCTCTGAGGCCCGTGCTGCCTGCTCTGTTGACTCATGTGGCTGTGGCCTGGCGGGCAGAGAGGGGGCCCAGGAATCATGAACCCCAGACAGCTGGTCCTCTGAGGGCACGGCCCTGGGTGTCAGCTTCAGGAGGAGCGTGGGTCTCTCCAGAGGGCATTCAGGCCTGTGCTGGGAACTTTGCTCTGAATTTCAGGATGACCAAGGGAATGAATCAACATCTGGGAGCCTACTAGGGGCCAGGTGGACTAGCCAAACAACCAGATGTCAGATGGAGCCTCCCTGTCCCTTGATATCAAGAGAAAGTGGCTTGTGTCCCTTTCCCACCCAAGGGAGGCTGTAGCCATGTCCTCATGGCCCCCTCCAGCTCTGGAACCCTGCTTCCGTGGGTTTGGTTTCATTTCTGGACTGATACCCACTCACTGTCCCGTGCCTGCTGTCTCTGCCTTGGGCTACATGGCAGTCAAGTCCTTTCTTGATCCCCACCAAATAAAAGGAAGACTTCCTCCTGTCCCTCCTCCAGCTTCATGAAGACTTTGGGATTTGGGGGGACATGGAGAAACGCTGCAAGCAGCTCTGCAACTTTCTGGTTGCCACGTCTCTTGGCCGACACGACGGCGTTGACTTTCATGGCTTAGTCTCTCCCCCTCTGTGCCCTGCCTCCTCTCTCTGGCTTGCTGGCTCTTTTTCTTACCGACCCTCCTGTCTCCTCCTGTTCCCCCTCCCTTTGAGCTCCAAAGCTCTTAATTGTCCTCTATTGTGCAAAGCAGTTCAGTTTTTCCAGGTGCTCGTCCTAATCCCAGGCCCCTTTCTGTGTCTCCTGACCTATGAAGGCGCTCAGAACACAAAGGCACCAATGCACGAGCTCCACTCCTGAGAGGGCAGTAGTGGTTGCACATGGGCAAAAAAATCTCTCCCTTGAACATAGAGTTTCATTTAACCTCATTCCAACTCTGCCAGGTGGGTCCTATTCACCACCCTGTCCACAAAGCAGAGGCTCAGAGAGTTTAAGTGACCTGCCCAGAGCTCACCGCTGCAAAGTAGCACCGACCAAATGCACGTGCAGGCCAGATTCCAAAGCTCGGCTGCCAGGAAGTGGGGAGGAGGCGAGGCAGCCACCAGGCACGCTCAGGAGGTGCCGGGTGGCTGCTGAGTCCTGAGAGCAGACGCCTCCTGCCCAAGAGAGTGAATGCCCTCTGGATGGCCTCCTGTGTCCAGAGAGGCGTCACCTGCTGGAAGGACAGTAATAAACTGAGGTTGGTGGCAGTGAAGAGGGTCACAGGTCAGAAGTAGGGCCCAGGTGATACGGTGGGTAAGGAGCCCTGAGTGTGGAGGGGACAGAGGTTAGTGGGGAGGAGAGGGACAGAGAGGAGGCCAAACAGGGGAAGCCTGTACCTAGAATACCAAGTGCTTCCGGATGTGCTAGCCTGAGTCCTGTAGCTTCAGCCCTGGCCATGTGGGGCCAGACAGGGACCCCCAGCTTCCCTGCTCCTGTGCCTTCCTGGGGCTCCAGTGATCTGTAAAACTAACACACAAACCCAGGGTCCGAGATGGCAGCTGCACAGGCTCCTGAGCGGAGCTCCTTTCACCCACCCCTCGACCCCCACCTCAAGCTTCCAAAGACCAGCTGCCTCGGCTCCTCTCCACGCAGTGCTAGGGAAGCCTTTCCAGATTCATCTTGCACCCTTCTTGCTCCAGGCTTCCGGCAAATGAAAAACCCACGGATCAATGCCAGAAAAATGGCCATCTCTGCTCGCTCTCACCAGGAAAGAGGCTTTCAACTCTCCCACCTCGGGTGCGAGAAGGGAGGCACAGTGGGGCTGTTTGCGTAAACTACTTAAGTTCTGTCTCCTCTTGGGGTGCGCTTCCCATAGCCCAGAGGCAACTCATTAATTTATCTGTCACCAGCTCTGAAGCAGCCATGAAATACTGATGTGGCCATTAGCACGTGAGTGTGGACAATAAAGCGTGGTGTTGGAGCCCAGACTGTGTGCCCCCTGCCACGCATTTGGGGTACACTCCCAGCTCCCGGGAACTAATGTGCCTCTGCATTAGGCAGATCATCACATGTCACATGGAACGCCTGAGTCAGGATTGATGGCCAGGCATTGTGCAGCTTTTCATCTCGGGCTNTTCATTTAACCTCATTCCAACTCTGCCAGGTGGGTCCTATTCACCACCCTGTCCACAAAGCGGAGGCTCAGAGAGTTTAAGTGACCTGCCCAGAGCTCACCGCTGCAAAGTAGCACTGACCAAATGCACGTGCAGGCCAGATTCCAAAGCTCGGCTGCCAGGAAGTGGGGAGGAGGCGAGGCAGTCACCAGGCACGCTCAGGAGGTGCCGGGTGGCTGCTGAGTCCTGAGAGCAGACGCCTCCTGCCCAAGAGAGTGAATGCCCTCTGGATGGCCTCATGTGTCCAGAGAGGCGTCACCTGCTGGAAGGACAGTAATAAACTGAGGTTGGTGGCAGTGAAGAGGGTCACAGGTCAGAAGTAGGGCCCAGGTGATACGGTGGGTAAGGAGCCCTGAGTGTGGAGGGGACAGAGGTTAGTGGGGAGGAGAGGGACAGAGAGGAGGCCAAACAGGGGAAGCCTGTACCTAGAATACCAAGTGCTTCCGGATGTGCTAGCCTGAGTCCTGTAGCTTCAGCCCTGGCCATGTGGGGCCAGACAGGGACCCCCAGCTTCCCTGCTCCTGTGCCTTCCTGGGGCTCCAGTGATCTGTAAAACTAACACACAAACCCGGGGTCCGACTGTCCCTTCCATGCTGTAAAACTAACACACAAACCCAGGGTCCGAGATGGCAGCTGCACAGGCTCCTGAGCGGAGCTCCTTTCACCCACCCCTCGACCCCCACCTCAAGCTTCCAAAGACCAGCTGCCTCGGCTCCTCTCCACGCAGTGCTAGGGAAGCCTTTCCAGATTCATCTTGCACCCTTCTTGCTCCGGGCTTCCGGCAAATGAAAAACCCACGGATCAATGCCAGAAAAATGACCATCTCCGCTCGCTCTCACCAGGAAAGCGGCTTTCAACTCTCCCACCTCGGGTGCGAGAAGGGAGGCACAGTGGGGCTGTTTGCGTAAACTACTTAAGTTCTGTCTCCTCTTGGGGTGCGCTTCCCATAGCCCAGAGGCAACTCATTAATTTATCTGTCACCAGCTCTGAAGCAGCCATGAAATACTGATGTGGCCATTAGCACGTGAGTGTGGACAATAAAGCGTGGTGTTGGAGCCCAGACTGTGTGCCCCCTGCCAGGCATTTGGGGTACACTCCCAGCTCCCGGGAACTAATGTGCCTCTGCATTAGGCAGATCATCACATGCCACATGGAACGCCTGAGTCAGGATTGATGGCCAGGCATTGTGCAGCTTTTCATCTCGGGCTTGTGAATATATATTAAGGCTGCATTCTCGCCGCAGCTGGAGTTAAAGAGCTGCTGACACCTCATTGAAGACTTGGAGAAAAGCATCCAGCTCGGAAACAATTTGGCAACGAGGCCCATCCTTGCATAGTGGGTTTTGTTTTCCTTCTCTTTTGCTTCTTGGTATAATTAAGGTGGTAGAGAAAGAATCCAGGCAGAAAAAGGACTGGTAATCATGGTGGCTGAGAGTACAGTGTCTTTAAAGGCACCAAGTCTTGGGTGTGAATCCTATCTGCACCAAAAGCTCTGTGACCTGGGGCAAAATTACTCAACCTTTCTGAGCCTCTGGTTTGCAGCAGTAAAGCTGCCATCCCCGAGGCCTGTGTGGGGCTAAAGGAGATGAGTGCGTAGATCATTGAGAGCCTGGCCCAGAACTGGTTGCCTCAGTCAGAGTTCTAGATGCAAACCACAGAAACTGATTCTGGATGATTTAGGCAGCAAAGAAATTTGATGAGAGGATTTGGGTGGTTGTAGAATTTCTGGGCAGGTGTGGCTTCATGACAATGAGACCACTGACAAAGTCACACCCTGGGACTGAGCTGGTGAGGACTCCCCACCACCTCCATGGAGCACTAGGGGCCTTGGGTTGTGGGCTGCGGAAACAGGATGTCACTGCAGCCACTACAGGACCACTGCCCCCTGGGAACTGGATGGTGGCTGCTGCCACCATCAGGTTCTCCACTTGTCTTGCTTTTGCATGGCCAGCTCCAGACAAAAGGTCTAGGAAGGGAACATCTGGTTGCCACATCTGTTAAAGCAAGACAGTCTGGTAAAGCAAGCTACTGGCATGTTTAGATTCTATACTGGGAAATTTTTCAAACATAAGGAGGGCAATTAGATTCTGGATGGCCCAAAATATCTACTTCCTTTGTGCTCTAATATTGTTAGCAGAGTTGGGGCAGATCCAAGGCTACTTTCACCTGGTATTTCTGTCCAGGACCAGTCCTGATGAGTTCACACCTGTGCTGATTGTTAAGTCACCCTCCAGTAGAACCTACAGCTGCTCTTTCCTGCCACATCTCTCTAAGGCAGTGTTGGCTGGACAGTGGCAATGTCCCAGAGGAAGCTGAGACCTTTGGTGCTCATAAAGCAAAGTCCTCAGCCCTGCCATGTTAGTCAAGGTTCTCTGGACAAACAGAACCAACAGGAGATTTTGTGTGTGTGTGTGTGTGTGTGTGTACAAAAATAGATTTATTATAAGAAACTGGCTTTTGTGGTTATGGAGGCTGAGAAATTCCAATATCTGTAGTCTGCAAACTGGGGGCTGGAGACCCAGGAGAGCCGATGATATGGTCCATAGTCTGAGTGTGAAGTCCTGATGAACCAGGAGAAGCAAAAATATAGGTTCCAATCTGAAATCCAGCAGGCTTGAGACCTGAGAAGTGTCAGTGTTTCATCCCAAATCTGTATTAGTCTATTTCTGTTGCTTATAACAGAAATACCTGAAACTGGGTAATTCACAGAGAAATAAAAGTTATTTCTTACAGTTTCAGAGGCTGGGAAGTCCAAAGTCAAGGAACACATCTGGTGAGGGCCTTTTCTTGTTCTTGTACAGCCTCACAGGGTGTCACATGGCAAAATGGCAGAAGCAGAGAGAAAGAGCTTCTCACGTGCTCTCCCTTTAAAGTCATTGGAACCAATGCCTGAGATATAGATTCTTGGATATTCCAAGGGAGGAATCCCACTGAGAACCCACAATAACTCCAAGTCCACATGGCAGTGTTGAACTCACGTTCAAAGTTTATTGCAAAGCGAAAGCACATGCAGAAGAGTGAGCAGGCGTCCTTGTGAGGAACCCCTGCGGGCTTTCAGGGAGAGGACTTATATCTTGATTTCTATGGGAGGGGAAGTCTCTATCTTAATTAAGGGAGGAATATTCAAGGAAAATGGGGAGGAAAAAGCAGGTTTGGTTGCCTTTCTGCTTGAGCAAGCTCTTTTAACTTCCTTGCATGCACAGTGAGGGGTTCTGAAGGAAAATCTCATGCATGATGGGGCCAATTTTCTCTTAAGTTTGCCCTTTTCAGTCTAGTGCCACATGTGGAAGGTCCATTCTTGGTCATTTGTAGCTTCGTCCTTTCTTGGTGTGCATGTGGTATGGTCTTTTTGGTTTTGTTTCCTGTTCAGAAAACCACAGGGTTCTGGAGAAGGCAAAGCTTATTGGCAGGGTGGTTAAGCTGCTGTTAGCAGTTGTTAGCTCATTATGGGTTCATTAGCTGTAAACAAGGAGGCAGCTAATGTCTGTTCAGTCTGAATATTCATGAACATCCTCCCCAGGGCAGGTCCTTGTTCTATTCTGCCTCAGAACCACACCCAGGACCACCATTAAACCATCAATGAATTAATCCATTCCTCACAATCTAATCACCTCTCAAAGGCCCCACATTTCAATTACATATCAGGTTTTCCCACCCTCCCTACAGTCACAGTGGGGATCAGGACTCAATGAGTTTTGGGAGGACATTCAATCCACAGCAAAGTCCGAAGGCCAGGACAGGCCAATTTCTCAGCTCAAACTATCAGGCAGGAGGAGCTTCTTCTTACTCAGCTTTTTTGTTTTATTCAGACCTTCAATTGATTGGTTGAAGCCCATCCACTTTAGGGAGGACCATCTGCTTTACTTGGTGTACTGACTCAAACGTTAATTTAATCCAGAAACACTCTCTCAGACACACCCAGAATAATGTTTGACAAATGTCTGGGTACCTCATGGCCCACTCAAGTTGACACATAAAATGAACCAATATACCCACCCAGTAAAAAATAACCACGATCCAAGCAGAGAGATGTCTCTTTCCCAGATCCTGTTCCTGAGCTGTGTTTATCTATCAACTTCAAGGACATTTATGCTCTGGATCCAGACTGCTCAAGTTCCAATCTTGTCTCTGCAACGAAGAAACTGTGTGTTGGTGGACAAGGCAGTTAAATCCTCTTTGTCTCTTCACATAAAACAGGGATGATAACAGTAATACCTTCCTCATAGAGTTGCTTTGAAGATTAAGGGAGCTAATATATGTAAAATACTCTGGGCTAGGCAAACAGTAGGTACTTAATAAATGTTAGTGATAGAGTTTGGATGTTATTATCCCCCCAAAGCTCATGTGGAAATCTGATCCCCAATGTGGCACTGATGGAAGTGGTTTGGGTCATGGGGGCAGATCCCTCATGAGTGGATTAATGCTCTCCCTGGNAGCTTGAGTCCATTGGCTCAAGCTTGCTGTCTCATCTCCTGAACTGGCCCTTGGCCATGGACTTTGTGACCTTCCTGAGGTCTTTTCAATAGCAGCAGAGATCTGATTCCCTGCCAGTGCTGTTCTAGGATACTCTGTCGCCACCTCTCAGAGCAATGTCCTGAGAGCCACTGAAAGATAAAATATCAGAGTTCTGATTCTGGATCCCACTAGATTCTGAACCATGACTGGTACTTCTATCCATAGGGCCCTGCATCCCATGTCAACTCTTACCAAGAGCTCAGGGAAGTTAAGGAGGTCACCCGACCTCTTGCACCCTAGGTCCATACTGCAGAGGGACCCTCACATGTGCACCCAGAGGCAGAAAGGGTGCTGGCTTCCTGGAGAGAAAAACATTTGTGAGTTTTAGAATTAGATTCCTAACCCCCTTTCCTTACTTTTGGGAAAAGGGGTACTGCCTCTCTAGAATGTTGTGTCTGATGGGAAGAGAGACCGTGGGACCATGCAACCCATCCCTCTCCCTTCAAAGGATGCCCACTTCCAAACAGAAGTCGGTGCCCACACAGCACTCAGGCCAAGCTGCAGGGGCACAGGCCTTGAATTTGGGTTTCCCCTACAGCAGATCTTTAGGTGAGGATTTGGGTTCAGGTAGTTTATTTAGGGGCCAATCTCAGAAGCATGTGTGGGGGTGGGGTGAGGGGGTGGGGTGACTGAGACAGGAAGGAAGGAAAGCTAATAAGGGGTGCGTGAATGAGCAGGTGGCCGCTGTGGGCACCTGAGGCTCGTCCTGTGGGGGACCCTCTGAGAAAACAGGTGTTTCCCACAAGCTCCACCACTCTTTGGCTGAGGGTTGCTCCCAGAGGATGAGGATTAACCCCTGCAGCCTGCATGCCAAAGATCACCTTCAGGCCACAAGGACGGGCTCTGCCTGCAGGTGGCCTCTGCAGTAGACCAAGGCGCTGGGTGGGCACTGTCCACATCCGCTAGGAGAGGGCCTCAGGAAGCCGAGAGACCTCCCCATACATTCAAACAGGGGACCAGGGGCTCATTCAGGACTGTGGGGCTGCCCTGGCCCTCCTCACCTTGGGTAGACCTTCCCATGGCCAGCCCAGGGACACTTTGTTTCCTAGGAGGGATGGGGAATGCCAGAAATCCAACCTCTGCAGGCTAAGGGGACAGGAAGAATGGAAAGGGAAGAGCCCTTAAAATATCCCTCAACTGTTTAAGGATTGGAGATCTGCACTAAATCTCAAGAGAAAGGAGTAATTACACTGTCAGCAAAGGTGATATCATTTTTAAGACTCAGTTCCACAGCTGTAATTTTTCCTCATCCTCCCCGTGTCTCCCGGGGGATTTAGGGGCCAATTACCTGTCAGTTTGCTGAAAGGTGCTGTTCCCAGGCAGGAAGACATCACCTGCTGCACCTTCCAGAAGACCCTCTTGACAGCAAGGGTGGCAGGGTGGGGGAGGCGACAGTTGTGAGGGGCATGTCACCTACAGCCAGAGGGGAGAGTCCTGGAGCTTGGGGAGGAGCTGAGGAGGACAGAGTGCATCTGGCCTCTGACCAGATCTGAGCCAGAGAATGCCATCTTAGTCTTTGTCCCAGCGAGGCCAAGCCAGCCAGAGGTTTGGGGTGAGGACTGGGGGAGAAGGCAATAGGGGCCAGGGTCTCTGGGCTGTAGGAGTCACCTAACAGGATCCGGGGTCTCTGGGCTGTAGAGGGTCTTCTAAAAGAATCCAAGGTCACTGGCCTGTAGGGGGTCTCCTAACAGAACACAGGTCTCTGGGCTGTAAGAGTCTTCTAACAGAGTCTGAGCATCTCAGGGCAGGCTGGGCCCTTGCAGCCCAGGATGGGTTGCCATACAGAGGGATGGTGATGGTGGCCGTGAACACGCGGGCTCTGCAGTTGGGGCTGGCTGAGGGCAACGCTGGTGCTGTGCAATGCTGGGCAGTGTCTTAGACCCTCTGTGCCTCCAGCTCCTCTGGACAGGACCTGCCTTCTCAGGCTCTGGGTCATGGTGAGCCTTACCCCCATCTGGTGCTCGACTCCTGCAGGAGTCATCCAGCCTCTTCTGAGCTTCTGGGCAGGCAGAGAGCTCCCTGGGAGCATGGCAACCCATTGCACTTTGGAGCACTTGGCTGACTGAGTTAGAATCTCTTCTGTGGTGTTCACCCGTTGGTGCCATTTTAACCCTCAAGGGTCTCTCGTGTCCCCCTTGCCAAGCTCGAGGGCTGCACTGTCCATCCCAGCAGCCCCCTCCTCATCCCACTCAGGACAGTCACAGTTGGCCTCTCCTTATCATTCTCAGGCACTGAGAAACACATTTCTCTTCTGCCAAGAAGGTCTGGGCACCCCTGGCCTGGGGGACCTGTCCCCAGGGTTCCCTCCCTGCCTGTCCATCCGGAACTTAGGATATGTCTTTGAGGACCAGTGGAGTCATCTCAACTCTATCTCTTTTCCTGCTTTCTCCTTGTTCTTGAAGCCCCAGGAATTCCTTGGGCTTTCTCCCAAAGAATATTAACCCAGGAGTCCAATGAACTTGGGCTTCTCCCTGGGATGTGTTCCCATTCTGGACACCAGAGGACGCTGTGCTCCAAATCCCCAGGATATGTTGGGCACTGCTGGGAGCTGGGGATTCACATGGTCCTGATCCATCAGTAGCTCACTTCTCCCCCTGGGGCCCNACAGGACCTGCCTTCTCAGGCTCTGGGTCATGGTGAGCCTTACCCCCATCTGGTGCTCGACCCCTGCAGGAGTCACCCAGCCTCTTCTGAGCTTCTGGGCAGGCAGAGAGCTCCCCTGGAGCATGGCAGCCCATTGCACTTTGGAGCACTTGGCTGACTGAGTTAGAATCTCTTCTGTGGTGTTCACCCGTTGGTGCCATTTTAACCCTCAAGGGTCTCTCGTGTCCCCTTTGCCAAGCTCGAGGGCTGCACTGTCCATCCCAGCAGCCCCCTCCTCATCCCACTCAGGGCAGTCACAGTTGGCCTCTCCTTGTCATTCTCAGGCACTGAGAAACACATTTCTCTTCTGCCAAGAAGGTCTGGGCACCCCTGGCCTGGGGGACCTGTCTCCAGGGTTCCCTCCCTGCCTGTCCATCCGGAACTTAGGATATGTCTTTGAGGACCAGTGGAGTCATCTCAACTCTATCTCTTTTCCTGCTTTCTCCTTGTTCTTGAAGCCCCAGGAATTCCTTGGGCTTTCTCCCAAAGAATATTAACCCAGGAGTCCAATGAACTTGGGCTTCTCCCTGGGATGTGTTCCCATTCTGGACACCAGAGGACGCTGTGCTCCAAATCCCCAGGATATGTTGGGCACTGCTGGGAGCTGGGGATTCACATGGTCCTGATCCATCAGTAGCTCACTTCTCCCCCTGGGGCCCCTTGTTGTCCCCAGAAGCATCTCATTGGTGGGATGTGCGGGTTCCCTGGCAGGCTAATATTAGGCACAGTAGGAAACCAACATTCTTCCATTAGAACCTCCTCCTTTGTCCTTCCCCCATGCTGAGCTCAGCTTCCTCATCAAGAGACAGTGCAACCAAGTGGTTAAGGGCAGGGGACCCTGGAGCCAGACCATCTAGTTCAAATCCTGCCTCCCTTGTTCTCAAGCTATGTGCCCATTGCTCTGTAGCTCAGTTCCGCATCTGTACAATGGGGGAATATTTGGGTTGTTGTGAAAATTAAATGAGTTAATACATGTAGAACATTTAAGAAGCACCCCATGAGTGTCAGCCCATATCGTGACTGTTTTGGCAATTTGTCTCTTTCTGCCTCTCAGGGGTGCAACAGTCCTGCAGGTAACTGCACTCTCCTTCGAGAACAGTGTCATGACTTGTTGCTCAACTGTGCCCATCCACCCACGCTGCCATTCACTGGAGGATTCCTTCCCCCAGTGGATTTTGCTTTGGTGACAGTCCAATGATTTTTATTGATCTTTGTGGGTGGACCTTTGGACACCTGCCCCGTATAGCTGACCTGCTTGCTCATCTGGCCCTGACCTGGAGGAGGTCACTTCCTTCGGGAAGACATCCTGGGTCTGCGGGATGAGAGGAAAAGGCGTTGTCCGCAGAACATCCTCTAAACTCTGGCATCCCCTCCTGATGGGACTTACTCATATCTGTTACGCCAGAGTTTTGAGACTTTGTAACTTGTAGAGCCGGGATTTGAACCCATGACAAAAGCCCCATCAGCAACTAGTAACCATTCTTCCATCCGAAACTATTTTTTCTTCCTCCCCAGCACACCTCCCCTCTACTCGCACATAATTTCATGGATTCCAATACACGAAGTCATGCAAATCACTCATTTCTTTCAAATTTGTGGTCAAGGTATTTGTGGTTATAGCCTCCTGCTAGGGCTGTGCCCCTCAGACTATGCATAAGGGGATTAAGTCTGTCTGAATTGCTGTGTATGATGACCAGAAGGTTCTTTATGGAAACATTTAACTCGATGTCAGAGCTGGAAGAATGGTGTCACCCAGATCCCTGATTTTACAGGGGGCAAACACTGCCACTGTAAAAGGCACACCATGAGTCAGGGAGAGCCAAGACCACAACCCAAGGACCCTCTCTTGGTCTGGGCTTGTCTTGCTGCGCTGCTATGGCGGTAGGCCGCCTTTGCCCAGGTCGGTGTTTCCTCCATCTTCTGGGTCAGAGGACTCACAGTCTGTCTTTCCTTTGTCCCCATCTCTGGCTGTTTCATCTTAGGCAACACTTCCTGGCTGGAGTCATTCCCTTAGAGCTGACAGAAAGGAGGAGGACAGGATGGGGATACCTAACGGAGAAGCGACTTTCCTTGTGCAACCTGTTCTGCCTTATTCCACCCTTTGGTTCTTGCCCAAGCAGAAAAGAAGCAGCAAAGAATTGGAGACGTCTAGGGAAGGATGAGGAGGCTGGAAAAGTCACGTGTGAATTAGCCACAGGACAACAAAGAATGTCAGCCCTAGAACGGGAAGGATTCTTCCCTCTGTCCACCCACCCATCCATCACCATGGACGGATAGGACACACCAGGATCTAATGGGCTCCCTTTCCCTCTGGAGGCAAGTCTCAGGCAGCATTTGCATGTAGAGGGGCCTGACCATTACCCACCCAAGCCTCTTCCCTGCTCAGAACCTCCAACAGCTGTGGCTGAGTATGCAGTAGCCGTGGAAGGCGTGGGCTTTGAGTCAGGCCAACCTCTGTTACATCCCAAGCTGGCTGCTGGTGACTTGTATGACATGTGTTGTGACCTCAGGCTCTGCATCAGTAAAATGGAGATTAATGATATCAGCTCCACGTGGTTCTGGAGAGATTTAAATGTGATAAGGCATGCCAACCACCTGGCACACAGAAACACTCCATAAATGTATTGTTTCTGCTTTCTTCTGGAAAGCAGGAGAGGACAGCTTGCCACTCTTCCTCCACGTCTCACATTTCAGGGTGGGGGATTTCAGCCACTGCGGGGACACCCAGGTTTCTGGATGGAGAGCAGAGCAGAAGCCCCTCCCCAGTCCCCAAAGGCCAACCTGCTCCCAAGAACCACGAGAGCTTGTGTGCTGCTGCCGTGCACGATCCAGGCGGTTGGGAAAATAATTAAGTGCTAACTTGTCATTTTTTTAATGAAGTTCTGGAGTTAGAGATTTATAATTGCTAATGAGCCAGGCTAATAATTAGTTGCTTTATAATAAGGGTGATGATCACTCAGACGGAGGGAGAGAGAGCCAGGTTCCAGCCTAATTTTTCTCCTATAATTAAGTGACATGCCCAACTGCCTGGAACTCCTCTTACCCTGCCATCCTTTTGCTCCAGCACAGTGCCAAACTTCCCTGGCACTGTCCCCATGCCCCCACCCCACCCCAGCCTCTGGACCCTCAGTGCTTGGTGTTCTTACCAGGCAGCCATTGTCCACTGCCTTCCACCCCATCTGCCGCTGTCCTTGTGACCCAAGTCCATCCACCCTTCCTCAGGAGCAGGGTGGGTTGGAGGGTTGCTTTCCATGGAGTGGAGAGCCGAGCTGGGCTGGCAGCCAAGAAGAAAGTCTTGGGATGAGAGGACACTTGTCTCTGGGCTGCTCCCGCCCCCACATCCCCTGCCTTGGACGAAGGGTAGATGCTCCTGTTCTCCATGGTGGCTTACAGCCAGAGGGCAGCCAGCAGGAGGAGCTCCTGCAGCAGGCAGAAAGGGGGCCTCAAAGTGCCATGAATTAGACCCCTCTGGGCAAAGGAGCAGAGCAGCGGGCAGGGAGAAAGCCAGGTGCCCCCTCCATGACCTTCTGGAGTCTTCCCAGCTTCTTAAAGGCAGAGTGGAAAGAGCTCTGGGTGGGATGCAATGAAACATGGTTTAGAGTCCACGTCCATCGTTACGTGGCTGTGGGACCTGGGCAAGTCTCTTGACAGATGTTTAAACGGCGTGGGGGTAGACCAGATCTCCAAGCAGCCTGGACTTTATCCTCAAGTGTTTGGCATCAATTTTGAATGAACAGGTAATCCATATCCCAAAGAATTCATTCATTTTTCCATGGTGAGAATGATTATCATCTGTCCCTACCACACCGACTTCCTGGAACCTCTTGAGAACAAGGGGACTCTCTGTGATGTAACTGGGAACTAGTAAGAAACCAGACACGGTGCACAAAGCACAAAGATGCACTGACCTAATGTGGGCTTGTATCCTGGGGTCCATGATAGAATTCAGGGGGTCTGTGAACTTGAGTGGGAAAAAAAATGCATTCTTATTTTCATTAACATTAAATAAAATTGGTCTTTTCTTTTAATCATGAATATAGGCAAACCACAGAAATATTAGCGGCACTTGAGACTTTCACACCAATGGAAAACACAGACATTTTCATATCACATTAACATGGTAGCAGATATCTCACAATATTGTTTATGCTCATCACTACTTTGAAATAATGGTAGTTACTAGACCCGCCACTAGATCTCGTTATTTAACGTGTTAATAAAGGACCACACAAATTACTACATATTTGGTTTTTACAATACAAATTATTACGGATTTGGCTTTTTAATAGTTTGATAACCGTGTTTCAGCATAATTGCTTTCCTTTGCAATTCCATGTATTTCGTTCTCCCTCCTCCCTGTCCCTACCCCATAGTCAAGATCCATTTTCCTCCTGCCATCCCTTACCAACATGGATGGTTTGGAAAATGCCTATCAACCCAGACTGACAGCACATGATAGAAACTTGGCACAGAGGAGGTCAGAACTTCAGCAGGAAGTTAAGGTGTTAACCTGACCCGGAAACTGGGAAGGAAAAGATACACAGGAGAAGGCTGGGACTGAGGGCTACTGAGAGCTCTGTCCCTGCAGGCTCCCTGCTGGCTGAGACAATGGCCACGCCAGGTGCCTGAAGGTTTGGGTGGGACATTGGATGGACAGTAGCCCATACTGTTGGTTCCCACATTTTAGGTTCTGTATACATTGGATTACTTTGCTGGAATCAGAAGAAGAAAACAGATGGAACATCCTTTGGAGTTCCACACATGCCTAGCTGTGGGCTTGGGGTAGTCTGTGCTCTGTTCCCACTAATCCATAGCGATTGTTGTATTCCTCCATTCTGGCAGCTAGGGATGCCCACAGAGCCATTCTTGGCCCAACTGAACAGCAAGATTTCTTGGTGCTGACCCTCCTGCCCACTTCCTTCCAAGATAAAGAGCATGTTCCAGGAACACACTTGTGTTCATTCATTCAGCAAATATATTGAGCATCTGCTAAGGACATGACATTGCACAGAGTAGTTGGGCACAGCGCCCGCTCGCACAAGCTCCGGATAGAGCTGGGGAGACACTGTTAGGCAAGTTGTATGCCAATAATTAATGACAGCTAATTAATTAATAATAATGACAAATAATTGATGTTCAGGGCAGTGGGAGACTGTAATAGAGAACTTCATGTCCTGTGGTAGGCTCAGCTCTCAGTGGTGCCACTGTTACATGTCACTCACTTCTGATTTTCCATTTTGCTGCAAACTTAAAATTCAAGATTAGATTCCCTGGACCTGCGATGGTTACCATACACCTTGGATTTTTTTTAGAACAGCTCTGATTTCAAGGATTCTATTCCTTTGTGCCCATAAACCATCGAAATGCCAAATTTTCAACAACCAACAAAGTCTCCCAGATTGCCTTCTCCCAAATATGCTCACACACAAATCCTCTCGGGCTCTGGGTCCTAATTTGGGGTTTGGAAGATGTATTGTTGCAGCATCATACTGCTCACCCACCACAGATTCCCCCTCCCTCCCACCCTGCCCCTCCCGGTTCAACCTTCCCATCTAACTCAGATGGTGCTTGTATGGGAAATGAAAAGTCATTTTGAAATTAGGCTAAGCGGAACAGAATGAGGAGGTGAGGCTGCAGTGTAAAGAGGTCATAGAATAATTCTCGAGCCAAACGAGCAAACGGGGAAAGTGTTTCTTTCCTGCCGTTTGTGTAGATAATTGAGCATTTTCTGTTGCCTTACCCAGCCCAGTATCATCGTCTTCAAAGACGCATTGTGTGTACTGGAGGGAACTAAGTCAGGAGGAGATGGAGTAATTGGGTGAATTAAGTCTGGAGAAACTCTTTATCCTCGGAAGGTGCAGGCCAAGGAAGCAGATAGCGCCTCTACTGCGGTGGGCTTGGGCAGGGGTGTTTTTGCTTTTGGTTTTCAAACAAGAATGAAGATTTTTTTTACCAATGGCAGTTGTATAATACACTTCCAGCCCTCTAGGAAACCACGCTCGTTCACGGTTATGGTACCTGCGGATGGTGGGTTTCAGCTGTCATTTACTGCACATATACTACGTGCTGGCCACTAGGAAAGCACTTTATATGGGTTACTTCATTTAACCCCAACAGCCCTATGAAGGGTGAACTATGTTTCTAATGAGAAACAGAATTAAAGGAGATAAACATCTCATTCGATAGCACACTGCAGGTAAGTCACGGAGCAGAGATTTGAACCTTGAAGTCTGACCCCAGCCCTCTCTGTTAGACATTGCACTGCACTGTGAAGGGCAGGGCCCCCAAATTCAGTAAGACCTAGATACAGAGAAGCATTTCTAAAAGGAACAAACTCCTGGACAGAATTTTAGAAAGGGCAGAGGCCAAGAGGGAAGAGAACGGAAACTGACACTTTGTGTATTTCACGTGTGCCTGGTATTGTGCCAGGAGCTTTACCTACCCTTTCGCTTCATTCTGAAGATTGCGGGAGTTAGGTATAATGATTCCCATTTTACAGATGAGAAAAACAAGGCCATACAATAATCTAAGATTCGAGTCGGTGTATAAAAGAACCAGCTTTCTGATACTAATCACCGTGTTCTATCCATTTCTTCATTTGGCAAGCCAGCAAGGTGGAGGGAGTTCAAGAGGTTAGTAGGAAATGACTGGCAGAAGCATCAAAACATTAGGTTAAGGGCCGGCCCGGTGGCGCACTGCTATAGCGCGCCACTTGGGAGCGTGGCGGAGCTCCCGCCAAGGGTTCGGATCCCACATGCAGACCGGTTCCCGCTCACTGGCTGAGTGAGGTGCGGGCGCAGCACCGAGGGTTGCAATCCCGTTGCCGGTCCCGGTCCGGTCCGGGTGCAACACTGAGGGTTGCGATCTGTTGCCGGACACGAAAAAAGACAA